>NC_057800.1:171163775-171173232 GCF_018294505.1 Triticum aestivum | reverse complement strand
CCCCGCCGCCCCTCGCCGCGGACGCCGCCGCCGCCGCCGCCCTCCACCGGCCTACCTCGACGCCGGCCAAGACCCGACCTCCTCTTCTTCCTCTCCGGCAAGTCTCCGGCGGTGAACAGTAGAATCCGGCGAGCCTCGGGAACCGTGCAAATCTGGATCTGAGATATCCCGGTTGACTTTCTCCTCCGAACCCTAATTTTTTATGCCTACTTTGACCTGCCGTATCTCTGCATCCGTAGCTCCGTTTTGGGCATATAATATATCAAAATGTTCGCCTCGACGAGTAAATCATTACACTCCATTGCATCATTTTCTTTTGGGTTCATCTTGATACCCAAAATGCTGTTAGAAGAGGGCTTCGTGAGTTAATTGTCAGATCTGCTAGTTCATCTTAGACTTTTGTCATTTTTGCCATGATTATTGTGTGCATGCTATGCCTGTGAGTCCTTCATATGTTTTGTTAGGGATTTTGTCTTCTTTCCAGAGGTGCAACCCATGCATTTTTAGGATGTGTGTGGTGACTTGTGCAAGCTTGCAAAGTGAGGCACCCGGGAAATCTGTTTTCAGAGACTTAGTGGTTTTCACTAAGTCTGGGATTATTTAGTTCATGATGCCATATGTTCAGCTTGTTTCCTAGTGATCCGTGCCTCTTTTGAGGATGATCAGTAAAGGAGTTTTGTTAATCATGTTATGCTCTATCCATCCATGTCTTTGTTTGAAATTATGGAGCACCCTAGCTTGAGTCAATCGAGCTCTACTTTTGCTTCGTGGTGAATCTGGGCAGATCGTCAACTCGTTTGCGATTTTGCCGATGTTGTTGTAGTTGATCCGGGCATGCTATGCCATTGTTCTTGCCATGTATAGCTTGAATTTTGTGCCTTCTTGATGTGTATATGCTTGCCTTGCCATGACTTGCACCGTAGTGAGTGCATCGAGCTCGTAAACATGCCTACTTGAGTTATATTTCAGCATGTGTCAGTTTTTCACCAAGTCTGAAACTGATTATGTTTTTGCTATGTTCACATGCTTGCAATTGTATTTTATGATCCCTTTTGGCTCAAGGTCACTAAGGGACTTTTGTTAAGCTCTTTGAGTAGCTCCATGCCATGCTTTACTTTGCCATGATCAGATCCTGTAGCATATAATTTTGTTGCTCCGAAGAGGTCTACCTGATCTGAAATTTCAGACAAGTGTTGATTTCACTAAGTCTGAGATCTGTTTGCCATTTGCATTTGTGCCATGCTTGTTTGAACCTGTTAATGGATGAATTGGCCGTGGCTCAGTGCTAGTCTTTTCTTAAGCATCTTGTGTGAATCCCTGCCATGCATTTTGTTGTCAGGTTTGGTGGCTGTAGCATGTTCATCTCATTGCATTTAGATGCCTACTTGCTGTAAATCGCAGACCGGTGTCAATTTTGAAACGCTTGCCATTTCCAAACCGTAACTCCGATTCTGGTGATCTTTATATCGTTTTCAAGCGATTTCATCTCATATTTCCAGTGGGACCCTTGGAATTCCAAGTTGAGGCCAGGTTCATGCATTTCCTGTCATATCTTGCATTTTGCATCCCGCGTCGCATCCCGCATAGCATATCATCATTTCATCATATTGCTTGGTCTTGCACGTGGTTGATTGTATCCTTGTTGCTTGTTTGTCCTGTTTGGGTAGAGCCGGGAGACGAGTTCTCTACCGAGGAGCCCGTTGAGTTTGCTTGTGAGGATCTAGTCAACTCTGACAACTGTGCAGGCAAGATGATCATACCCTCGAAATCACTACTATCTTTGCTATGCTAGTTTGCTCGCTCTTTTACTATGCCAATGCTACGATGCCTACCTTTTGCTTGTCAGCCTCCCAATTGCCATGTCCACCTCTAACCCACCTTGTCCTAGCAAACCGTTGATTGGCTATGTTACCGCTTTGCTCAGCCCCTCTTATAGCGTTGCTAGTTGCAGGTGAAGATTGGAGGCCGTTCCTTGTTAGAACATCTTTTATTTACTTGTTGGGATATCATTATATTGCTATGTTATCTTAATGCATCTATATACTTGGTTAAGGGTGGAAGGCTCGGCCTCTCGCCTAGTGTTTTGTTCCACTCTTGCCGCCCTAGTTTCCGTCATATCGGTGTTATGTTCCCGGATTTTGCGTTCCTTACGCGGTTGGGTTATAATGGGAACCCCTTGATATTTCGCCTTGATTAAAGCTTGTCTAGCAATGCCCAACCTTGGTTTTACCATTTGCCACCTAGCCTTTTCTTTCCCTTGGGTTCTGCAGACTCAAGGGTCATCTTATTTTACCCCCCGGGCCAGTGCTCCTCTGAGTGTTGGTCCCACTGAGCGATGTCCGAGGCTACCAGGGGCAACTCTGGGCTGGCTTACCCGACGTCTGGCTCATCCGAGTGTGCCCTGAGAAAGAGATATGTGCAGCTCCTATCAGGATTTGTCGGCACATTCGGGCGGTGTTGCTGGTCTTGTTTTACCTGTCGAAGTGTCTTGAATTACCGAGATACCGAGTCTGATCGGAACGTCTTGGGAGGAGGTCTATTCCTTCGTTGACCGTGAGAGCTTGTCATGGGCTAAGTTGCGACTCCCCTGCAGGTATTGAATTTTCGAAAGCCGTGCCCGCGGTTATGGGCAGATGGGAATTTGTTAATGTCCGGTTGTAGATAACTTGAACCTTAATTAATTAAAATGAATCAACTGAGTGTGTTACCGTGATGGCCCCTTCTCGGCGGAGTCCGGGAAGTGGACACGGTGTTGGAGTAATGCTTGCGCAGGTTGTCCCTCTAGATTCTCGCTCGCGCTTTGCCTCCTCTTCTCGCTCTCTTTTGCGCATAAGATAGCCACCATATATGCTAGTCGCTTGCTGCAGCTCCACATATAATTGCCTTACCCTCCCTATAAGCTTAAATAGTCTTGATCGCGAGGGTGCGAGATTGCTGAGTCCCTGTGGCTCACAAATACTATAACTCCAGATGCAGGTCCAGGTGATTCCGCTCCAGGTGATGATTACGAGCTCAAGTGGGAGTTCGACGAGGACTCTCAGCGTTACTACGTGTCTTTTCCTGTTGATCAGTAGTGGTGCCTAGTTGGGGTTTGATTCGGGGCCTTGTCGCATGTCGGGTTCTTTTCTATTTTGGCGCCGTAGTCGGGCCATGAGTGTTTGTATGATGGATGTTATTATGTACTCTGATGTGACGTGGCGAGTGTAAGCCAGCTATGTATCTCCCCCTTTTATTATATATTACATGGGATGTTGTAATGATTGCCTGACTTGCGACATTGCTTTCAATGCGGTTATGTCTCTAAGTCGTCCCTCGACACGTGGGAGCTATAGCCGCATCGAGGGCGTTAGAAGTTGGTATCAGAGCCTTCCCCGACCTTAGGAGCCCCATTGCTTGATAGTTTTAGCAGCCGAGTTGTGTCTAGAAAAAATGTTTTGAGTCACTTAGAAATTATATATCAGAGAGATTAGGAATTCTTTTTACTTCCCAGTCTCCTCATCGCTCTGGTAAGGCATCCTGACGTAGAGTTTTGACTCTTCTCTTCTCAAATTTCACTAAATTTTTTTTAGGATCACGCGAGTATCTTGGAATCGTTCCGATGGCTTATGATGAGAACATTGTCTTGGTGCCTCCTGTCAGGGGTTTAGTGGAAGTGTCCCGGGGAGTTGAGCTCTGAGATGTTGTCATCATAATTTTATCATTGCAATTCTGGAATACTTGAGATATGTTCGCCGACATCGAAAATCTCTTTTATGCAGTTCGTTGGTGAGATAACCTCGACGCCACCCAGTACTGGGGCGGGAGTTCGGGAGTATCGCCATAACTTGTATAACGGATGCTTTTTGAAGGTTGAGGTAGATGGTTTCCGAAGGTTTCTTGGTTATGTGTTGAAGGATGGATACAGCTGGATGTAGGATTTGCTAGTTTGGGTGAGATATTATGCTTCCCCTGTATCCCCAACACCTGATTGCATAACCGGAAAAGTTCGGGAGTTTCATAGGTGGGAATTCTAGTAGCTCTAGTTCTTCTTCCATGAATATTGGTTTGAGATTGGGATTTCTTACCGATTATTCATTCTTGATCCGTACCTTGTTGATTTATTTCTCTACCTTAATTCTACGTGGCTTCTCAATTTATGGATATGTGACCATTTGAAGAGGAATGCATTCGTTCATTTTGTTCGGATGTGAAGACTATATGTTGCAATTTTCATTCCGTTGGATTCAGCTTCAATATTTATCTATCATGTGCTAACGGTGGTCAACCTCTTCAGGATGGCTCCCGCTAAGAGCACCAGTCAGAACCAGAATCAAGATCCACCACCACCTCCACCTCCTCCAGAGGCATGGCAAGCTGTGATGGCCGCAACCAACGCAAACACTCAGCTGATCATGCAAATTCTTCAAGAGCGCAATCAAGGCAGTCAAGGGAATCAAGGCAGCAATCAAAGTCACTTTGCTACACTCAACCAGTTTCTTGCTAACGGGCCAAAGACTTTCAGCAATTGTGTAGAGGCAACCGATGCTGACGATTGGCTTGTGGATCTGTGTAAGCATTTCGAGTGCAGCAACGTCAGGCCTGAGGACTTTGTGAAGTTCGCTTCCTTCCAACTCAAAGATCAAGCTGCAGAATGGTTCCAGCAGTACAAGGACTCCAGAGGTGGACGTGTTATCACTTGGGATGATTTCCGTCGAGATTTCCGAGCTCATCATATTCCGCAGAGCGTGGTTGAAAGCAAGCGTGAGGAATTCCGCAATCTGAAGCAAGGCTCTTTGTCTGTCTATGACTACAACAAGTTGTTCCAGAAGCTTGCCCGCTTTGCCAAGCAGGACGTGCCTGATGAGAAGAGCATGATATATCAGTTCAGGGGTGGTCTCAAAGAAGAAATCCAGCTAGCTCTTGTTCTCTTCGAGCCCTTGAGATACGATGAGTTCTACAACATGGCACTGAAGCAAGAGGCTGCTCAGTTGAGGTGTGATGCTTCCAAGAAGCGAGTCAGAGATGTTACTCCTTCTTCCTCTACTCAAGTGGTCAAGAAGCAGAAGTTTTGGCTCCCTCCTCCTCTGTTCCATCAGCCGTATCAGCAAAAGAGCAAAGGTGGCAGTGGTTCTTCCCACCCACCCAACCCTGGCATTCAGAACAAGACTTCTTATCAAGCTCCAAGATCGAGTGCTCCGTATCACCGTCCGCTTTCAGAGGTCACGTGCAACAAGTGCCAACAGAAGGGTCACTATGCCAACAAGTGTTTCAACCACAGGCGTCTTCCTCCTCCTCCTCCTCCTGTCAGATCGGCAAGTACAGTTGTGGTCAAGCATAACCCCAAGTCCACCAAGGTCAACTTGATGAATGCAGCTCAGGCAGAGGACTCGTCAGATGTGATCATGGGTAACCTTCCTGTTAATGATATTCCAGCTAAAGTTCTTTTTGACACGGGTGCTTCGCATTGTTTCATTTCGAGGCCATTTGTTTCTAAGCATGAGTTGCCTTTGCAAGATTTGCCTAGACAGTTATCTGTTGTTTCTCCGGGTAAATTCATGAATGCAAGCGCTATTGCCCTAGATGTTTCTATCACATTGGGCGATTACAAGTTTATCTCTTCTCTGGTGGTTCTTGGTAACTCGGATATTGATCTTATTCTCGGAATGGATTGGCTTTCTAAGCACAAGGCTCAGCTTGATTGTGCAGCTAGGCAGATTCAATTGACTCATTCGTCTGAGGATGTAATTGTCTTTGCCGCTCGTGATGATACTATCCGTCTGTTTTCTCTCAATGAGAAGGGTGAATTGGATGCCATCTCTCAAATTCCAGTCGTTTGTGAATACCAAGACGTCTTTCCAGAAGAGCTCCCAGGAATGCCTCCGCACCGGCCAGTTGAATTCGTTATTGATCTTGAGCCTGGCACGGAACCTGTGTGCAAACGTCCTTACAAGCTCGGACCTGAAGAGTTGAAGGAGCTGAAGAAGCAACTCGATATTCAAGAGAAAATGGGTCTTATCCGGCCTAGTTCTTCTCCGTGGGGTTGTGGTGTTCTTTTTGTGAAGAAGAAGGATGGAACGGACCGACTTTGTGTTGATTACCGTCCAGTGAACAAGAAGACCATCAAGAACAAATACCCACTTCCCAACATCAATGAGCTGTTCGAACAACTCAAAGGTGCCCAAGTATTCTCCAAGCTTGATCTCCGTATGGGTTATCACCAGATTCGCATTCGTGAAGAAGATATTCCCAAGACAGCATTCAGAACAAGCTTTGATCATATGAATACACTGTCATGTCTTTTGGCCTCGCCAACGCTCCTCCGACGTTCTCTTGCATGATGAACTTCATCTTCAACGCCTACACCAATGACTTCGTTTTGGTCTATCTCGACGACATTCTGGTTTTCTCGAAGAACAAGGAAGATCATGCCAAACACTTGTGTTTGGTTCTTGATAAGCTCAGGGAACATTAGTTCTATGCCAAGTTCTCCAAGTGTGAATTTTGGCTCGATGAGGTTCTTTATCTTGGTCATATCATCTCTGCCAAGGGCATTGCCGTGAATCCTGAGAAGGTGTCTGCAATTGTGAATTGGGAACCTCCTCAGAACGTGAAGCAACTCCGCAGTTTTCTCGGTCTCGCAAGCTATTGCCGAAGATTCGTTGAAAACTTTTCTAAGATCGCGAAGCCTCTCTCAAATCTTCTTCAAAAGCACGTCAAGTACGTTTGGTCTCCGGAGTGTGATATTGCTTTCAACACTTTGAAAGAGAAATTGATCACTGCTCCAGTTTTGACTCCGCCTGATGAATCCAAGCCGTACGAGGTCTTTTGTGATGCCTCTCTCCAAGGTCTTGGTGCAGTTTTGATGCAAGAGAAGAAAGTTGTTGCTTATACATCTCGCCAGTTGAAGCCTAATGAGAAGAACTACCCCACTCATGATCTCGAGTTGGCGGCAGTTGTGCATGCTCTTTTGACTTGGAGACATCTTCTATTGGGAAGAAAAGTGGACATTTTCACTGATCACAAGAGTCTCAAGTACATCTTCACTCAGCCTAATCTCAATCTCAGGCAAACTCGATGGGTCGAAATGATTCAAGAGTATAATCCGAGTATCGAGTACACTCCAGGCAAGGCCAATGTGATTGCTGACGCTTTGAGCAGAAAGGCCTACTGCAACAGTCTGATTCTCAAGCCTTATCAACCCGAGCTTTGTGAAGCTTTCCGCAAACTTAATCTGCAAATTGTTCCTCAAGGTTTCCTCGCCAACCTTCAAGTCTCTCCTACCTTAGAAGACCAGATTCGCCAAGCCCAGCTTCTTGATGCTATGGTGAAAAAGGTGAAGATTGGGATTGCCAAGAGTCAGTCCAAGTACAAGTGCTACCGCCTTGATGACAAGGACACTCTCTTCTTTGAGGATCGTATTGTTGTGCCCAAAGGTGAACTCCGTAAAGTGATCATGAACGAGGCTCACAATTCTCTCCTCTCCATCCACCCTGGGAGCACGAAGATGTATCAGGACCTCAAGCAAGCTTATTGGTGGACTCGAATGAAGCGCGAGATCGCTCAATTCGTGAATGAATGTGATGTCTGCAGAAGAGTGAAGGCAGAACACCAAAGGCCAGCAGGTCTCCTCCAACCCCTTGCTATTCCAGAATGGAAGTTTGACCACATTGAAATGGACTTCGTGACTGGGTTTCCAAAGTCTAAGCGTGGCAATGATGCTATATTCATTGTCATCGACAAGCTCACCAAAGTGGCTCACTTTCTGCCTATCAAAGAGTCGATCACTGCAGCTTAATTGGCGGAACTCTATACCTCTCGCATTGTCTCTCTGCACGGTATTCCTCAAGTGATATCTTCAGACCGTGGCAGCATCTTTACCTCCAAGTTTTGGGATTCTTTCCAGAAGGCCATGGGCACTAACATCCGCTTCAGCACAACTTTCCATCCTCAAACAAGCGGTCAAGTCGAGCGTGTCAACCAGATCCTTGAAGATATGCTCAGGGCTTGTGTGATCTCCTTCGGCATGAAGTGGGAGGATTGTCTTCCTTATGCTGAATTCTCATACAACAGCAGTTTTCAAGCAAGTTCGGGCAAGGCCCCTTTTGAAATTCTGTATGGCAGGAAGTGCCATACCCCTCTCAACTGGTCTGAAACTGGTGAACATCAGCTTTTGGGTAATGACTTAATCACAGAAGCAGAAGAAATGTGCAAAGTCATTCGTGATAACCTCAAAGCAGCCCAATCCCACCAGAAGAGCTACTATGATAGTAAGCACCGTGATTTGGCTTTCGAGATCGGAGATCATGTTTACCTCCGTGTCTCTCCTATGAAAGGTACTCGTCGCTTCGGTATCAAAGGGAAGCTTGCCCCTAGATACATGGGACCTTTCAAGATTGTCAGCAAGAGAGGCGACCTCGCCTATCAACTCGAGCTTCCTTCAAACTTTGCAAATGTTCATGATGTGTTCCACGTCTCTCAGCTTCGAAAGTGCTTCAAGACTCCTGACCGCACCGTCAACTTCGAGGACATTGAGCTCCAAGAAGATCTCTCCTATCGTGAGCACCCAGTTGTTATTCTCGAAGAGACTGAACGCAAGACTCGCAACAAGTCAATCAAATTTCTCAAAGTCAAGTGGCCACACCATTCCGACCGTGAAGCTACCTGGGAACGCGAGGATCACCTCCGTTCTGAGTACCCGGAGTTCTTTCAGTCCTAGATCTCGGGACGAGATCTTTTCGTAGTGGTGGAGTGTTGTAACACCCCGGATGTAACTTTCCCTATTTGTACTCCAACTCTTGCCGTTTCTGGCGTTAAGATATATTTATTTCCTCGGGTTCGGGTTTTGTCTCCATGTGTTGTTTTCTTTTTCATGCATCTCATATCATGTCATCATGTGCATTGCATTTGCATATGTGTTTATCTCATGCATTCGAGCATTTTCCCCGTTGTCCGTTTTGCATTCCGGCGCTTCATTCTCCTCCGGTGGTCATTTCTAGCTTTCTTTCATGTGTGGGGATTAAACATTGCCGTATTGGACCGAGACTTGCCAAGCGGCCTTGGTTTACTACCGGTAGACCGCCTGTCAAGTTTCGTATCATTTGAACTTCGTTTGATACTCCAACGGTTAACCGAGGGACCGAAGAGGCCTCGTGTGTATTGCAGCCCAACACCCCTCCAATTTGGCCCAAAACCCACCAAACTCTGCTCCATGTCCTAGAGCGTTCGATCACGATCGCGTGGCCGAAAACCGCACCTCATTTGGACTCTCCTAGCTCCACTTATGCCTATAAATAGCCCCCCCCGTTTTCGGATCTCGGATCTCTCCCCGTCCAACCCTAGTCTAAGAAAAAAACAGATCCCCGCACTGACGGACGTGTCCGCGCCAGGCCGGACAACGTCCGCTGCTCGCCTCCACCAACCCGCCGCCGCCACCTCGCCGCCGCCGCGGGCCGGGAGGCCCGGATCCGGCCCCCGCGGC
>NC_057800.1:171148142-171163372 GCF_018294505.1 Triticum aestivum | reverse complement strand
CCTCGCCGCGGCCGCCGCCGCCGCCCTCCACCGGCCTACCTCGACGCCGGCCAAGCCCCGACCACCTCTTCTTCCTCTCCGGCAAGTCTCCGGCGGTGAACAGTAGAATCCGGTGAGCCTCGGGAACCGTGCAAATCTGGATCTGAAATATCCCGGTTGACTTTCTCCTCCGAACCCTAATTTTTTACGCCTACTTTGACCTGCCGTATCTCCGCATCCGTAGCTCCGTTTTGGGCATATAATATATCAAAATGTTCGTCTCAACGAGTACATCATTACATTCCATTGCATCATTTTCTTTTGGGTTCATCTTGATGCCCAAAATGCTGTTAGAAGAGGGCTTCGTGAGTTAATTGTCAGATCTGCTAGTTCATCTTAGACTTTTGTCATTTTTGCCATGATTATTGTGTGCATGCTATGCCTGTGAGTCCTTCATATGTTTTGTTAGGGATTTTGTCTTCTTTCCAGAGGTGCAACCCATGCATTTTTAGAATGTGTGTGGTGACTTGTGCAAGCTTGCAAAGTGAGGCACCCGGGAAATCTGTTTTCAGAGACTTAGTGGTTTTCACTAAGTCTGGGATTATTTAGTTCATGATGCCATATGTTCAGCTTGTTTCCTAGTGATCCGTGCCTCTTTTGAGGATGATCAGTGAAGGAGTTTTGTTAATCATGTTATGCTCTATCCATCCATGTCTTTGTTTGAAATTATGGAGCACACTAGCTTGAGGCAATCGAGCTCTACTTTTGCTTCATGGTGAATCTGGGCAGATCGTCAACTCGTTTGCGATTTTGCCGATGTTATTGTAGTTGATGCGGGCATGCTATGCCATTGTTCTTGCCATGTCTAGATTGAATTTTGTGCCTTCTTGATGGGTGTATGCTTGCCTTGCCATGACTTGCACCGTAGTGAGTGCATCGAGCTCGTAAACATGCCTACTTGAGTTATATTTCAGCATGTGTCAGTTTTTCACTAAGTCTGAAACTGATTATGTTTTTGCTATGTTCACATGCTTGCAATTGTATTTTCTGATCCCTTTTGGCTCAAGGTCACTAAGGGACTTTTGTTAAGCTCTTTGAGTAGCTCCATGCCATGCTTTACTTTGCCATGATCAGATCCTGTAGCATATAATTTTGTTGCTCCGAAGAGGTCTACCTGATCTGAAATTTCAGACAAGTGTTGATTTCACTAAGTGTGAGATCTGTTTGCCATTTGCATTTGTGCCATGCTTGTTTGAACCTGTTAATGGATGAATTGGCCGTGGCTCAGTGCTAGTCTTTTGTTAAGCATCTTGTGTGAATCCCTGCCATGCATTTTGTTGTCAGGTTTGGTGGCTGTAGCATGTTCATCTCATTGCATTTAGATGCCTACTTGCTATAAATCGCAGACCGGTGTCAATTTTGAAACGCTTGCCATTTCCAAACCGTAACTCCGATTCCGGTGATCTTTATATCGTTTTCAAGCGATTTCATCTCATCTTTCCAGTGGCACCCTTGGAATTCCAATTTGAGGCCAGGTTCATGCATTTCCTGTCATATCTTGCATTTTGCATCCCGCATCGCATCCCGCATAGCATATCATCATTTCATCATATTGCTTGGTCTTGCACGTGGTTGATTGTATCCTTGTTGCTTGTTTGTCCTGTTTGGGTAGAGCCGGGAGACGAGTTTGCTATCGAGGAGCCTGTTGAGTTTGCTTGTGAGGATCCAGTCAACTCTGACAACTGTGCAGGCAAGATGATCATACCCTCGAAATCACTACTATCTTTGCTATGCTAGTTTGCTCGCTCTTTTGCTATGCCAATGCTATGATGCCTACCTTTTGCTTGTCAGCCTCCCAATTGCCATGTCCATCTCTAACCCACCTTGTCCTAGCAAACCGTTGATTTGCTATGTTACCGCTTTGCTCAGCCCCTCTTATAGCATTGCTAGTTGCAGGTGAAGATTGGAGGCCGTTCCTTGTTGGAACATCTTTTATTTACTTGTTGGGATATCATTATATTGCTATGTTATCTTAATGCATCTATATACTTGGTTAAGGGTGGAAGGCTCGGCTTCTCGCCTAGTGTTTTGTTCCACTCTTGCCGCCCTAGTTTCCGTCATATCGGTGTTATGTTCCCGGATTTTGCGTTCCTTACGCAGTTGGGTTATAATGGGAACCCCTTGATATTTCACCTTGATTAAAGCTTGTCCAGCAATGCCCAACCTTGGTTTTACCATTTGCCACCTAGCCTTTTCTTTCCCTTGGGTTCTGCAGACTCAAGGGTCATCTTATTTTACCCCCCGGGCCAGTGCTCCTCTGAGTGTTGGTCCCACTGAGCGATGTTCGAGGCTACCAGGGGCAACTCTGGGCTGGCTTACCCGACGTCTGGCTCATCTGAGTGTGTCCTGAGAACGAGATATGTGCAGCTCCTATCAGGATTTGTCGGCACATTCGGGCGGTGTTGCTGGTCTTGTTTTAACCTGTCGAAGTGTCTTGAATTACCGAGATACCGAGTCTGATCGGAACATCTTGGGAGGAGGTCTATTCCTTCGTTGACTGTGAGAGCTTGTCATGGGCTAAGTTGGGACTCCCCTGCAGGGATTGAATTTTCGAAAGCCGTGCCCGCGATTATGGGCAGATGGGAATTTGTTAATGTCCGGTTGTAGATAACTTGAACCTTAATTAATTAAAATGAATCAACTGAGTGTGTTACCGTGATGGCCCCTTCTCGGCGGAGTCCGGGAAGTGGACACGGTGTTGGAGTAATGCTTGCGCAGGTTGTCCCTCTAGATTCTCTCTCGCGCTTTGCCTCCTCTTCTTGCTCTCTTTTGCGCATAAGATAGCCACCATATATGCTAGCCGGTTACTGCAGCTCCACATATAATTGCCTTACCCTCCCAATAAGCTTAAATAGTCTTGATCATGAGGGTGCGAGATTGCTGAGTCCTTGTGGCTCACAAATACTATAACTCCAGATGCAGGTCCAGGTGATTCCGCTCCAGGTGATGATTACGAGCTCAAGTGGGAGTTCGACGAGGACTCTCAGCGTTACTACGTGTCTTTTCCTGATGATCAGTAGTGGTGCCTAGTTGGGGTTTGATTCGGGGCCTTGTCGCATGTCGGGTTCTTTTCTATGTTGGCGCCGTAGTCGGGCCATGAGTGTTTGTATGATGGATGTTATTATGTACTCTGATGTGACGTGGCGAGTGTAAGCCAACTATGTATCTCCCCCTTTTATTATATATTACATGGGATGTTGTAATGATTTCCTGACTTGCGACATTGCTTTCAATGCGGTTATGTCTCTAAGTCGTGCCTCGACACGTGGGAGCTATAGCCGCATCAAGGGCGTTACAACTTGTCAACAGATAAGGTATTCAAAGTCGCTTTGGCGCAATGACTATTATTTTATCAATGGATATGGTTTATTCTACAGTGGAAGGAATAGTCCCGAGTCGCTGCAGGCTTACGACCCGACACTTGGGGGCTGCATTATTCAAATTGAGATTACATTGAATATGCAAGTCCTATGTCACTGCCAGCATGCACCATGGCACTTGGGGGCTAATGCAAAGTCATTTTTTGCTCAACTTGTTGAAGACACGAATCATCACATTCTAAATGAGCTGGCCCTTGGGGGCTACCAATTGCTCCTGTCGAAAATTCAAGGTACATAAGCATTAATCCATTATATTGAAAGATCCACTACTCAGTTGGTAGAGTACAAAGCTCTTAACCTTGTGGACGTGGGTTCAAGCCCCATGGTGGAGATTACATCATATGATGTTATTATCAATGAATCATATACAAAGTCCCAGCTCAGTAATATCTTACGGAGCCGGCCCTTGGGGGCTACACATTGCTGCTCAAGTTTACATGATCATATTTAGAAAATCCCTGCTCATTATTGCATAATGACCCGGCCCTTGGGGGCTACACTGGTTGAAATTTTTATGAGCATAAGGCAATTACAAGTCCCAGGTTGCTACAAGCATGACAACCCGACACTTGGGTGCTACAGGTGATATGCATATAAGGGAGGAATAACTTCAAATTCTTAGTTTTGAGCAAATCAGGTATTATATTATTATCGGAGAAATCTGCAAAGTTTATGACCCAGCGTCATCATAAGATTAACCCGGCATCAGCAACAATTACATGACCCGACATCATTTGTTTATAACCCGACAATTTTGGCAATCATAAATCGGCAAGATCTACATCTTTAAGCCGGCTGAATATCAGTTGAATATTTCAAGACCAATATTTTTGTCAAATCAGAGCATTGAAGGCCGACTCAAATGGATTATTTCTTATAATATTTCTTTACAAGAGCCAATATCAGCAAATGGATTATGAAGCTGGCCTATTGACCCGGATTTTCTAGGAGAAAATGTCAAGGACTTAAGGATGATCAGGTGCCGGCTTACAAGAATATTTAATCCGGAGCACAACCTGTCAAATTTGTTCTTGTGTTTATGTTGCAGGATCAGTTTAACATGGATACATCCAAATTAAACTAGGGGCTAATGTCGGGGATATACCCCGCGGTATAAACCGCTGGATGTATGACCCGGCTGGAGCTTGGCGACTCACTGGCGACCCGCTTGGACCTGGCGGTTTATGATTCATCGGAGACCCGGTGGGCGGGTCAGGTGGATGACAAGGCCCAAGGCCCAGTAGGCCGGTTCATGTGATGGTGGGCTGGCTTAAGAGGAAAGTGTCGGATCACGGGTTCCGGCAAACCCTTGAGGTTCGAACACTGGGGTGCGCACGAAGGTTTTCTCCCTATCAATCCACGCCCTAGCTCTCTAAGATCTTGCGAACGAACTCAACGAACTCACAACACAGAAAGAAACAAGATTTATACTGTTTCGGGCCATCGTTGTGGTGTAATACCCTACTCCAGTGTGGTGGTGGATTGCCTCTTGGGCTGATGATGAACAGTACAAGGGGAAGAACAACATCCTCAGGTTGAGGTGTTCTTGTGCTTGGTGAACTTGTCTGGGTGAGATGATCTTGGATCTGCTCTCGACTTGTGATGTGGTTGATTCTCTAGGTCCGTCCCCTAATGTGGTGGCTAGTTCTACTTATATAGGCCCTGGTCCTCTCTCCAAATATTGAGCGGGAAGGGAGCCAACAATGGCCAATTCGAAAGGGGACAGCTAGTACAAGTTATCCTGACAAAAGGTGGTCTCCGCTTGCCAAAGGTTCTGGTGATGACACCGTCTTGGGCTCCATGGTGACCTCCGTCCTACCGTCCTTCTTGTCTTGGTCTCGTTGCACCAATATGGAAACCTTTGCTTGATGCCTCGGTACTTCGCGCCTGCGCTTGCCCCCTTGGCACCAAAGAGGAAATGAGGACACTACGCGTGTTGGCGCCCGCCTGGTCTCGATCGTCATGGCTCACATCACGAGGACCTCGCGAGGTTTGCCTTGCCTTGATCTCTCCGCCCCTCGCGAGCATGCCTGGTGAGGCCACTCCTGAGGAGGTCTTGCGTTGTCTTCCTCGCGAGGCTTGGCCCCTCGCGAGGGTCTTGAATGCCTTGTAGATGAAGATGGGCCATACAGACCTGCCAGCCCAGCCACGCCGCGGGCCGCAGGCAGGCAAGTCTGGGGACCCCCGTTCCCAGGACGCCGACAGTAGCCCCCGGGCCCAAGGCGCGCTCGGGCTTGGCTTCGAGGCGAAGCCAAAGGATCAAGCGTGGAGCGCTGCGGGCCCCAAAAGCCTACGGCCTCGGTTGACGCATGGCGGTTGATTGGACGTGGGCATCTCCGCTTCCCCATGATGCCTCGGCAACTGCCCGACTTGACAAGTCCCTACGACATGCAAGGAAAACCATCATTACCTGCGATCGTGGGGGTGCTGGTTGGCCTTTTCCTGCTATAAATGGGGAGGGGGGCAGAGCCCCCGTCACTCATCTCTTCCCATTCCACTCGCTTCTTCTTCCTCCGCTCCACTGCTAGCAGTAGCTTCAATGGCGCCGATCCGTAGGTTTTCGGCTAAGGAGAAGGGAAAGGTTCCCCTCGACGTGCCGGAGTTGCTCCCACCGAAGAAGAAATCGGTCCACCGCTGCGACACCGCGGATATGCAGGTGGTGACGAGGGCTTGGTGCGAGTGGCCTCCTCCTGGGTATCCACTGCCCTTGTACACCCAAGCCGGGGGCTCGGGAGGAAGAAGCGACGGGCATCGGCGCGCGCACCGCGGCCAAGGTCGACGCGTCGTGGTGACGAGTGCCCTCGCTCCTGGAGTCCATGCCGCGGACTCCTCATGTGAGCTCGTGCTGTGGGCGGTGATGCCCCCAAGCTCCTGGATCCGCTTCCCGTGCTTCTTCTCCGACGTGATGCCACCGAGGGGGCCTCTCGAGCTCTGGTTGCAGCATGCTGACTGCGACGCTCCGACGACCGGAGTAGAGGTTGAAGCAGTCTCCACCGGCAAGATCTTCATGACCCACGGCCGGGGCGAGGTCGCGCGGGTTTGCCATGCAGAGGGCGCCTCGCGATCCACTTCGAGTACGATGGCGCCTCTACGCTGTTCTTCAAGGTCTTCGATGCGGAGGGTCGCTGCTTGGAGTGCTGCCCCGAAGGAGAGGACCAGGACGAGGCGCGCCCCACTCGGGGCTGCTCCAGCAGCAGTGACTCTTGGGAGTCCAGGAGTTCTCCCGAGCTCTACAAGACTCCGGAGCCGAGCGACGAGAGCTACGTGCCCCCGAGCTCTCGCCGCGCTCGGAACAGGGCCGCAACGTCCGGCCGCCGCCGTCGCTGATCTGGATGGGGTTGGCGCCGGCCTCCCGTGACCCACTGTTGATGATGGCGTTGGCCGCGGGGGTGTGTAGATAGGATTCTCCTAGGTTCGCGTCTTTTGTTCCCTGAGAGGAATCAAGAAGTACCCCATGGGGGTGTGTAAAGGGTTTGCAATGTCTTTGTTGATGTTATCCCAATTAAGGAAGCCTTGTTAGCGCAAGTCCTGTTTAGGCTCGGTCTTCCCTTTCCAACCTCGCGACAACTTGTTGCTCTACACCGACAGGTCCCGGTCCCCAGGCAAGCTTCAGCCGTCGCTGGTATGCCAGGTCGCGTGTCGTGGTCAAGGCCAGGAGGTGAGCGGCCCGAGGTCCAGTAAGAGCCCCTGAGGCACGATGCTCAGGGGGTCCCCTTTAGCGCTCAAGCAGCTGTGGTAAGATAAGAAAGGGAGGCAACGTTGCCGCAACAGGGCTGCGGTGAGCATCTCCCCTAGGTCCCAACGATTGGTTGATCTGAGCTCGTGACTTATCTTGGCGGTCCGTAGTCGATTCTTCATGATGCACAAGACCGGTGCGCGATCATCCACATCATAGCTAGGTCAGGCCCGTACGAGCCTTCCCCCTTCCTATGTTCTCCTTTGTGCTCTACGTCCTCAGGTCCCGGCCCTCGAGCGAGCTCAGCTATCGCTGGTATGCCAGGTCGCGTGCCATGGTCAAGGCCAGGGGTGAGGGCTGGAGAGCCAGTAAGAGATCCTGAGTCGCGATGCTCAGGAGCCCCCTTTTAACGTGCAAGAGGATTACCTGGAAGATGTGGGAGCTTGCATTGCTGCCTGGTGCTATCCTCGTGAGATTCCTGCGAGCCAGCACAAGGAAGAACCTGATCTGCCGTTATGGTTGCCAGCCTGCTGCTGGTTGCTCCGCGAAGGGGTGAAGGCACTGAGGGCCTGCTGAGGTGACGTGCGCGGGGCGTGCCGCGAGCCAGAGCTCGACCGCTCAGGTTTATCGATGTGGTAGGGACGAACCCGTGCACCAGTGCCGTGCCAGCGTGAGGGGGCCCCGTGGGAGGCGACGATTGAGCAGGTAATAATCATAGGTAGATCGAACATGAGAGTAGTAGGCTTAAGTAAGTGCATGAGAGATATGTGCCACTTGGTCACGCCCGAGCGGCTTGGGGATGATGCAGCCCGAGGGGCGCCCCAACAAGGTAAGCCAAAGACATAAAAAGGATACATGCCACAAGGACGGACCCACGCGACTTGGGAATGATGCATCCCGAGGGGCGCTCCCAGCTGAATGAACTTGGAAAGATGTCACCTGGTTATTGACGAAGGAGAGTTGGGGCAGCTGAGGATGCACGGCGAAGGGGCTGCTCCTCATGAGCCTCCGGAGCTCTGAGCCTCAGGAGGCTCTGGGGGCCCAGGTGGTTCCTTGAGGACCGTCTCTATCTCCATCAGGATGGCATGGTGCCTGGCCTCCTGGGCCGCTAGGATGCGCTGCAAGTTGCGCTGGTAGGCGGACGATACACTTGGCAGGCCAAAGGGCATGCGAACGTAGCTGTGCGGTGGGCCCTCGCAGCGTCTCGTGCGTGAAGGCCAGAAAATCTCCTGAGAAGCGGCCCTGTTGAGCCCTGGAACGTCGATGCAGACACGCAGCCCAACATCCTCGCCTGGATGGGAAGCTGCGTCTCGTGAGCGGCGGTCGCTGCGCACGACCCTTGCGTCTTGCAATTCCTGGGTGATCTTGGTGATGAACTCCTGAACGGTGGGCAATCCTTGCCCTGTGGCCTCCTGAGGTAAACGTGCCGCGAAGCACACCTCCAAGTGGTGCCCGAGCGCCTCCCTCATGATGTGGGCAAGGTCTGAGGCCTTCCAGAAGAAAGCCCCCAAGCCCTGCCCGAGAAGGGCGCTGGGCGCGCCTTCCTATGCAATGGAGGGAGGCGCCCCTGGAGCAGGCGCTGATCCTGACGAGGCTCCGGCTGTGACGCCGCCCTCCTGAGGTCCTGCACGGCGCAGCTGTTTCTTCTTCTTGGGGATGGCCTCAGGAGGGCCCTTGCCCTTGCTGTCGGGGTCATCGATTGCTGCAGCTTGGAAGGTGCGCTCGAGGGAGCACACCGCATCTGTTTCTTCACATGGGACCGTGATGATCCCGCCGCTTCCTGGCATCTTGAGGACATTGTAGCCGTGATGGGTCACTACCATGAACTTGGCCAGGGCTGGATACCCGAGGATGGCATTGTACGACACACGGATGTGCATGACGTCGAAGTCGATGAGCTGGGTGCGGTAGTTCTTGCGTTCCCCGAAGGTGATAGGGAGGCAGACCTGCCCTATCGGTGTGGTGAAACCGTTGGCCACTCTTGAGAAAGGCTTGGTGGGCTGAAGCTGGTCATACGACACTTGGAGGCTGTCGAACGTCTCGATGGACAGGATGTTGAGCCCTGCACCGCCGTCGATGAGGGTCTTGGTAACCTGCACATTGCTGATGACTGGGGAGCAAAGCATCGGGAGGCCACCAGCGGTAGCCGCGCACTTGAGCTGGTCTGCCGAGTTGAACGTGATGGGGCACTGGGACCATCTGAGCGGACACGTGACTTCGAGCTTGGGTAGGACTGCATTCACTTCACGAGCAAACTACTTGAAGATACGCTGCGAGGCTAGGGCCTGGGCTCCGCCCAAGATGCAGGCGATAGCACGCGGTTCCTGGAAGCCCCTAGCCCCTCGTCCTGATGGTGTTCGTCATTCCTTCTTGGCGGTGGTGGCAGCAGAGGGAGTCTGGCGTTGCCTTGAGGACGATCCTCGCGAGGCTGATCCCTCCAGGCGCCCTCGCGAGGCTGATCCTGCCAGCGGTCCTCACGAGGCCTGTCGCGCCACTCCTGGCGTGGGCCACGGTCATCCCAGCGTCCGCCACCACGTCCTCCTCCTCGGACGTAGCCCCGGTCGCCGCGCTCGGGGTGTCGACAAAAGCGTCCTTCGCGAATGGCTCTGAGCTCTTGACAGTCACTGGTGTTGTGGGTGTTCAGGTTGTGGAAGGCACAGAACGGACGACTGCCCTTGGATGACTCTGGCTGGTCTCTGCCACGCTTGGTGTCTGGTTCCATTGCGAGCACGACTGCTCCTTTGCGCTTCACGTCCTTGGCCTTGGCTTTTTCTCCTTTGGGTCCGCAGCAGGGAGCTCGAGGAGGGAGAGGCGCCCCTCCTCAGCTCTAGCACACTTGGTCGCGATGTTGAACAGCTCCAGGGTCGTGCATAACTCTTCATGTATGGCGAGTGTCGTGGTTCTAACTCTGACAGTGATGTAGGGGGGTATGTATGGAGAGGCTAGATCTCAGCTATTGGGAAGTTATAAACACACCAAGATGTACGAGTTCAGGCCCTTCGCGGAGGAAGTAACAGCCCTACGTCTCGGTGCCCGGAGGCGGTCGACTGGATTACTGGCGTGTGAATAACAGGGGTGCAAACCCTTCATACTGAGGAGGGGGCTGGCTTATATAGAGTTCGCCGGCCCCCTCCTGCCCTCAGTAATGCAGGGTTTAAGGTACATTCAAGGTTGGGCGTTACTGGTAATGCCCCTAATAAAGTGCTATAATGACCATAAAGACTACTTAACAGCTGACCGTTTGCCCGCGGAGTGACTATAGGTCTCCTGGCGGTCGAGTGGTTGGCTTCATGGTCGAGTGATAGCTTTCTGGTCGAGTGTCTTGAGTCCGTCGAGTGGGATACCTTCAAGTCGATTGAAAGGTGACTTCTCCTAGGGATGTCCTAGGGTAGGGCTCCTTGGACAGGTCCGTGCCCCTACCCTAGGTACATGTCTTCATCATTAGCCCCCGAATGGATCGAGGTTAGAGTGGGGAAAGAGTTGGGGATCTTTTCGACTGGTTCCTTGGGCTACGTGAGCGCCTCGTTTTGGGTCAATCGTCACAGATGACGTTGCCAACCTTTTTCAGTCGCCTTGATCCATTCCAGGCCTTTCGTCGAGTGAATTTCTTTGCTTGTGACATACTGAGCGCCGGCGCGATCGGGGTCTTCTGTTTTGACAAGTTGTTCTGTGGCCCGCGGATGTCGCAGGATTCGGATTTTGGGAAGCGCGCGGGACGGGAGTGACCGTAGTAATCGGAAGCGATAAAGCGGAAGCTCCTCGATCACTGCGTCGCCTTTTTCGCCACGTACTGCGCACGCGTCTGCTGCGGGATTTGACTGGATAGCCTGGGCCTACCAGTCAGCCACTCGGAAGCGGTCCCTTATAAATTGCCGGCTCGGGGTTTCCAAGCAGTGCGCTCTCTTCTCCTCCTTTCTTCTTCCTCTCTCCCTTCGCAAGTCCTTCCGCCACCTCCGTTCTCGCCCCAGCGCAGCAGGTCCGTGCGAGACTTCGCCGGCGACGATGACGAAGGGCAAGACCTCCGCTCTGGAGCGCACGAAGAAGGCGGCGGCGACAGGGAAAGGGAAGAGGTCTGCTCGGGGCGGATCTTCCTCTAGGAACGCTCTGCCCAAAGGTTGGATCCAGGGCGACTGGATGCCGTCGGTGCTCCGGCAAGAGGATCTCGACGACATGGTCGAGGGGGGAGTCATTCCCCACCAAGCCGCGCGTCTTCCGGGGGGAGAGATCGAACCTCAACCCCGCGACGGTGAGTGCATGCTCCTAGCCACCCACATCGACCGAGGGTTTTCTCTGCCGCCCCATCCTTTTTTCCGGAGCTTCTTGAACTTCTTTGGAGCGCAGCTCCACCACTTTACTCCCAACTCCATTGTATACCTAGCCGCTTTTCATTTCCATGTGTGAGGCTTTCTTGGGTTGCCGCCCCCATTGGGGACTTTTCAAGCACATCTTTACCTGCCGTTCTCAATCGGTCAAGAAGGCCAAGTCGAGTGACGAGAGGACGCAGGTGATCCAGTTGTGCGGGGGCTTGGCGATCCAGACGAGGGGGAAGAGCTGTTTTCCATCCATTACTTTCCCGGAGTCGGTCCGTGGTTGGCAGGCGACCTGGTTCTACTGTCAGGACCAGGCGACCCCAGGACAGTCGACTGGTCTTCCTCCTTTCTCCCTCGACCGAGCTGAAAAACCCGCTTCTCTGAAAGTGGCGCCGGAGGAAAGGGCCCAAGTCAAAGTGCTGGCCGGTCGAGTGGTTGAGCTTGTCCGTGAGGGCGTGACGGGCATGGATTTGCTGGAGGCCTTCCTCCGGAGGCGCATCCAACCGCTCCAGGCTCGTGACCACCCGATGTGGCTGTACTCGGGTCTTGACGACACCACTCGGGTCCACCCGGAGGAGGTCACCGACGAGATGCTGGAGGGGTGGCTGTCGAGCATCACGGGGAACAAAGACAACCCCCGAGGAGCCAGGAGGGTAGTTCCACTCGACAACTCGTATGAAGTGGACCAGGTATGTCTTTATGCTCCCGACTGAAATCTTGTTTTCTGCATTGGTCTTCTTTGAGTTGGTCGATTGACTTTCGTCTTGTCTATTGTTTTCCAGGCGACCACCAAGATGTACTCGACGCCCAACGGGGCTCAGGAGCCAACTGAGGAAGGGGAGGCGAGCGGAGGTGAGAGTGGGGACGACCAAGGCGAGTGGGAGTCCGACGGTGAAGGAGAGGGAGACGACGACGTCGACTCCAGCTAAGAGGAGGAGGAGGTCAAACCCCCTCGCCCAGAGGGGCGGTCCAAGCACACACACGACCCAACGCGGGAACGTGGCAAGGCGACTGCTTCTGTTGGGCAGTCGTCGAAATGCCCTCGGACCTCTTCTCCTACGCCGACTGAGAAGGTTCCCAAGCACCCACGCACGACGCTGTCCAAGCCGCCCAAGGCTCTGCCCAAGATGAAGATAGCTGTCCCTACCATTTCCGGGTAATAATAAAACTTGTTTTCCTTTGTCGACCGTGGACGGATCCTTGGTCGATCCATTGAGCCAACCGATTGACTTTCGAGGCTTGCAGTGCTGCTACTTCTGAGGTCTCCGCCAAGGACGACGACCAAGAGATGGAGGATGCTGTTACCTCCAACCCTGGTACGATTACTGACGTTCTTCTTTGAGTCGACTGATCATTTATTGCAACTCTGGTTGATTGAACTTTTCCTTTGTAGCCCCTCCTCATGTTATCGACCTCCCGGATGACGACGACAATGGTCCGTTGAGAGTGAGGAGGCATAAGAGGGCGTCGGCTGACAAGACCCCCCAATCTGCTTCGGCGTCCGAGGCCGTGGCTCGGGATGGTGGTGACACCACTCGGGCTTCTGTGACCTTCGCCGTTCCTCTGGCGAGTGCGCGGCCCTCGTCGTCGACTGCGGATCCGTCTTCGCTTTTTGCCGCATACCCCGTCCCTGAGGACCAAGCGGCTGCTGCAAAAGAGGCTATACGCCAGGCGGGGATCATGATGGAGCAAGTGAAGATGGCTTGGGAGGCCAGCCAAGCAGCCTATGACGTGAGTTCGGCTCTTCAGAGCAACGTCCAGGTCAGTCGACTCAACACTTGGTCTGTTATGATATGCTGTTTGAAGAGTCTCTTTTCCGAAGATCTTTTGTATCTGCATCTGTACACCCACTGGGTGTGTCTGCCAATCTTTGGATGAGTGGGGGCACGCTAAGTGCACCCACTAGGTGTAGTCCCCGAGACTACGGTGGACTGCTGGCAGTCGACTTTAGTCTTTACATTGTGTTGCTGTAGCTGTATTTCTTCACTCGGTTTGGTCGGGCCAGGTCGAGTGGAACTGTATCCGGTCGACTGCGGGCAGTCGACTTTTTCTCTTTTTTTTGGTCGAACCAGTGGGGGCACGCTGAGTGCACCCACTGGGTGTAGTCCCTGAGACTACTGTCGAATGTTTTTCATTCGGCTGTGGTCTTAGAAACATCATCATTGTCTCTTAGTTACTCGGAAGCAACTTATCTTGGACGTCTGTCGACTGATTTTTCTTTTTACAGAAATCTTGCGAACTTGTAGCTCGCTATACTGAGTTGGAGAATCAGCAGATCCAACTCAACCTTAACTTGAAGCTTGCTCAGGAGAATCTGAAGAAGGCGCAAGAAGAAGCAAAAGGTATGGCTGGTGAGGTTCTCCATTCTTAACGGGTGGCTTTTCTTTCTTGTCCATTCTTGATGTTGGTTCCACTCGACACGCCGCAGATAAACTGGAGGAAGCTCTGAAGAAGAAGGATCAAGACCTTGCAGAGGCACAGAAGGAGGCCTCGAGCAAAACGAAGCTCGCAGAAGAGAAGCTGGCTTCGGTCGGAACTCTTGAACAGGAGAACTCCAGACTGAAAACTGCTCTCGAAACAGCTAATCGAGATGCCAGTCGACTGAAGAAGGAGAAGATGGCTCTGCACGACAAGGCGGGCGAGCTGGCGGGGAAGGCAAAAGATCTGGAGGCTTATCTCGGAGGACTCGCCAAGAAGTTGTTCGTCATGCTCGAAGGTAATTATTCCACCCCGGCTGTCTTGTAGTTGCCGAGCCCGCGTACGGCCACTGTCTTATTCTTGAATCGTGTTTGCAGAATTCTGCCAGAGCTTCAAAGAGGAAACCAGTCGAGTGGAGCCAGGCTTGGATCCCGTCAATTCTCTCGTGAAGGACGAGGCTGCTATGAACGTGCTCCGACTGGAGTCTCATGTTACCAGCGTTGTTGATTATCTTGCTCGGCTGAAGGTTGCGATGTCGCGGATCGACACATCACTCTGGCCCGGAATGACACTTCAGAACGACCTCGAGTCCCTGATGGTCCGACTGAATGAAGTCCCGGGTCGAGTGGCGGAATGGAAGAAATCTTCTGCTAGATGTGGTGCTGATGTCGCTCTGTCTCTGGTCCGCGTCCATTGCAAGGAGGCGCGAGAAGAAAAGCTGGCCGCCATCCAAGTTGCCAATACCAGGAAGCACAACTTTCAGGACTTCATGGAGACTTTTATTGCTGTTGCCACTCGTATTGCAGACGGGATCGACTTGGACGAGTTCGTCGCCCCTTCCAGTCCTCCTCCCGAGGAATGAAAAATTTCTATGCTTCACTTTAAATTTGCCTCGGAATGCCGAGTGGATTTGTAACCGTTAAACTCTGCCGAGCCGAGGGCTTGAGTACTTTGATCTAAGGTCTGGGACCTTTTAGGCTTTATCTGATCTTGATTTCTTGTTGAATATCTTAATGGTTTGATTCGTCGAGTGGATCTTGATCTTCACTCGGAATAACCTTGTATTTGCGGTGCAGCTCCGAAGGGGAAGGTAGCAGTCGACTCGCGGATTGGGTTGTGTCTTGTACTTAGGCGAGCACTGGGCTGCAGCTAAGCCTCCGAGTGAGAGGTTTGCTCTCCACTCGGTAGGATTTTTAAACACTTAGGCGAGCGCTGGGCTGCAGCTAAGCCCCCGAGTGAGAGGTTTGCTCTCCACTCGGTAGGATTTTTAAACACTTAGGCGAGCACTGGGCTGCAGCTAAGCCCCCGAGTGAGAGGTTTGCTCTCCACTCAGTAGGATTTTTAAACACTTAGGCGAGCGCTGGGCTGCAGCTAAGTCCCCGAGTGGGAGGTTTGCTCTCCACTCGG
>NC_057800.1:171134642-171147625 GCF_018294505.1 Triticum aestivum | reverse complement strand
AGTGGGAGGATTGCTCTCCACTCGGTAGGATTTTTTCAAACTTAGGCGAGTGCCTGACTGCAGCTAAGTCTCTAAGTGAGAGAACTTAGGCGAGTACTGGACTGCAGCTAAGCCCCCGAGTGGGAGGATTGCTCTCCATTCGGTAGGATTTTTCAAACTTAGGCAAAACGGATTCGCAGCTAAGCCTCCGAGTGGGAGTCTGGCTCTCCACTCGGTAGGATTTTTCAGACTTAGGCGAAACGGATTCGCAGCTAAGTCACCCACTGGGGGATTTCGTAAGCAAACAGAAGTGACAGCAATTATTGGAACACTCTTGTCTTCGATAAAAATAAACTGCAGAAATTTTTCTTATTACATCTCGTTCAAGGGAGAACTCAAGTGTAAAAGGGGCAGAGTAGTTCCGCATTCCAAGCTCGTGGCTTGTCGATCTGGTGATCAACATTGTAGAGGTGATATGCTCCATTGTGGAGGACTTTGGTGACGATGAAGGGGCCTTCCCAAGTAGGAGCAAGCTTGTGTGGTTTCTGTTGATCCACTCGGAGGACCAAATCTCCTTCTTGGAAGGCTCGACTCTTCAGATTCCGGGCGTGGAATCGACGCAAGTCTTGCTGATAAATGGTCGATCTGATCATGGCCATCTCCCTCTCTTCTTCTAGGAGGTCGACTGCGTCTTGCCGGGCCTGTTCTGCTTCATCTTCGGTGTAAAGCTCGACTCGGGGCGTGTTGTGAAGAAGATCACTTGGCAGAACTGCTTCGGCTCCATAAACCAGAAAGAATGGAGTTCTTCCAGTCGACCAGTTAGGGGTGGTCCTCAATCCCCACAGAACTGACGGAAGCTCGTCGACCCAAGCACCTGCCGCGTGCTTGAGATCACGCATCAGTCGAGGCTTTAGTCCTTTGAGAATCAGACCATTTGCTCTTTCAGCCTGTCCATTCGACTGGGGATGGGCGACCGATGCGTAGTCGACTCGAGTGCCTTGAGAGGCGCAAAAAGCTCTGAACTTGTCTGAATCGAAGTTTGACCCATTGTCAGTGATGATGCTATGCGGGACTCCATATCTGAATGTTAGCCCTCTGACGAAACTGATAGCAGTGCAAGCATCAAGATTCTTGATAGGCTTAGCTTCAATCCATTTGGCAAACTTGTCGACTGCCACAAGCACATGAGTGAAACCACTTCTGCCTGTTCTCAGTGGACCAACCATGTCTAGTCCCCAGACAGCAAAGGGCCAGACGAGTGGAATGGTCTTCAGGGCTGATGCAGGCTTGTGTGACATGTTGGAGTAGAACTGGCACCCTCCGCACTTGTCGACTATCTCTTTTGCCATCTCATTGCTCTAGGCCAGTAAAATCCCGCTCGGTATGCTTTAGCCACAATGGTCCGAGAGGACGCATGGTGACCACAGGTCCCCGAGTGGATATCATCAAGGATTATCCGACCCTCTTCTGGTGTTATGCACTTCTGACCAATTCCCGTCGCGCTTTCTCTATACAACTGCCCCTTTATGACTGTGAAGGCCTTGGATCGGCGGACGATCTGTCGAGCCTCTTCCTCGTCCTCTGGGAGTTCTTTCCTTAGGATATACGCGATGTACGGTATCGTCCAGTCGGGAGTGATTGCCAAGACTTCCATGATTAGGTCGACCACAGCAGGAACTTCGACTTCAGTCGGATCTGTGGCACTTTTCGGCTGTGGGGCTTCTTCTGTGAAAGGATCCTCCTGGACTGATGGCGAGCGGATGTGCTCCAAAAACACATTGCTGGGAATGGCTTCTCTCTTGGAGCCTATCTTTGCCAGATCATCAGCTGCTTGATTTTTCAGTCGGGGGATGTGATGAAGCTCTAACCCCTCGAATTTCTTTTCTAGCTTTCTCACTGCATTGCAATAACCAGTCATAGCCGGACTTCTGACGTCTCACTCCTTCATCACCTGATTAACTACCAAATCTGAGTCGCCATAGACCATGAGGCGACGGACACCGAGTGAAATGGCCATGCGCAACCCGTACAAAAGTGCTTCATATTCTGCTTCATTATTGGAGGAATCGAAGTGAATCTGGAGAACATATCTGAGCTTATCTCCTTGGGGGGAGACTAGAACTACCCCAGCACCGGAACCATTCAGCATCTTAGATCCATCGAAGAACATGGTCCAGTGCTCCGAGTGAACTTGAGTCGGAAGTTGCTGTTCAATCCACTCGGCGACGAAATCTGCGATTGCTTGGGACTTGATAGCCTTCTTTGCTTCAAACTTGATATCTAAGGGAAGGAGTTCAATCGCCCACTTGGCCACTCGACCAGTTGCATCTCTGTTATGCAGAATCTCTGACAGTGGGGCGTCGCTGACGACTGTAATGGAGTGGTCAGAGAAGTAATGTGCAACCTTCTTCGTGGTCATGTAAATCCCATATATGAGCTTCTGATAGTGAGGGTATCTTTGTTTTGAAGGGGTCAAAACTTCAGACAGATAATAGACTGGGCGCTGAACTCTGAAGGCCTTTCCTTCTTCTTCCCGCTCGACCGTAAGTACTGTACTGACAACTTGTCCTGTGGCTGCAATGTAAAGCAGCAGAGGCTCTTTGCTGATTGGGGCAGCAAGCACCGACTGGGTGGAGAGCAGAGCTTTGAGCTCTACAAATGCTGCATCAGCTTCTGGAGTCCACTCGAACTTGTGAGACTTCTTCATCAGTCGGTAAAGAGGCAACGCCTTTTCACCGAGACGAGAAATGAATCGACTTAGAGTGGCCAAGCAGCCTGTAAGCTTTTGGACATCGTGCACGCGTACAGGACGCTTCATCCGGAGTATGGTGCCAACTTTTTCAGGATTGGCATCGATCCCCCGTTCGGAAACGAGAAAACCGAGTAACTTTCCACCTGGAACTCCGAACGTGCACTTTGATGGATTGAGCTTGATATCGTACCTCCTGAGGTTAGCAAAGGTTTCAGCAAGGTCAGCCCGCAGGTCAGAACCTTTCCGTGACTTGACCACAATATCATCCATGTATGCCTCCACATTCCGACTGATTTGAGTGAGTAGACACTTCTGAATCATTCTCATGAACGTGGCTCCGGCGTTCTTGAGGTCGAACGGCATGGTGACGTAACAGAAGCATCCGAATGGAGTGATGAAAGCTGTTTTGATCTCGTCGGGTCCATACAGACGGATCTGATGGTACCCAGAATAGGCATCTAGAAAAGACAATCTCTCGCACCCCGCAGTCGAGTCGACTATTTGGTCGATGCGAGGGAGGGGAAAATGATCTTTCGGGCAGGCCTGATTGATATGTTTGAAATCAATGCACATGCGAAGTGACTTGTCCTTCTTGGGGACCATGAGAACATTGGCGAGCCACTCGGAGTGGTAGATCTCTCGGATGAACTCTGCTGCTAAGAGCCGAGCCACCTCCTCGCCAATAGCTTTCCTCTTCTGGACGGTGAACCGTCGAAGATGTTCTTTCACAGGCTTAAACTTTGGGTCGACTCGTAGACGGTGCTCAGCCAGCCCCTTGGGAACTCTAGGCATGTCAGAAGGCTTCCATGCGAAGACATCCCAGTTCTCACGGAGGAACTGGATGAGCGCTTCTTCCTATTTGGAGTCGAGCGTCATTGAGATGTGAGTCGGAGCAGCGTCGGGTCGGTCGGGTGAATGTGAGCTGGCTTAGTTTCACCGAACGACTGAAAAGCAGATTCTGAAGCAGGCTTCTTGGCTCGTAGCAATTCACTCGGATCAGCAGTCTTCTGGTACTCTTGCAGCTCAACAACTGCCATCTGAGCGTCAGCAATCTTCGATCCTTTCTGAAAACACTCCTCAGCTTTCTTCCTATTGCCGGTAACGGTGATCACACCTCTGGGGCCGGGCATCTTCAACTTGAGATACGCGTAGCATGGTCGAGCCATGAAGCGTGCATAAGCCGGTCGGCCCAGGATAGCATGGTAAGCACTTTGGAAGTCCACAACCTCAAATATCAATTTTTCCTTGCGGTAATTCTTTGAATCACCGAAAACCACGTCGAGAGCAATCTGGCCGAGTGACTCGGCTTTCTTTCCAGGAATGACTCCATGGAAGCTCATGTTGCTGGCACTGATCCTGGACATCGGAATGCCCATCCCTTTCAATGTTTCAGCATACAATATGTTCAGGCCACTGCCACCATCCATCAGAACTTTGGTCAGTCGAGTGCCTTCGACAACTGGGTCGACCACCAAAGCTTGCCTCCCCGGGGTGGCAATGTGCGTAGGGTGATCGGACTGGTCGAATGTGATGGCAGTCTGAGACCACTTCAGATAACTGGGTGTCGCCGGAGCAACCATATTCACCTCACGGTTAATGGCTTTCAGTCGACTTTTGCTTTCGACATCAGCAAAAATCATCAGGGTGGAATTGATTTGGGGGTATCCATCGTCACTGTCTTCCTTGTCCTCGACTCTGTCCGACTCTTTTTCCTTATCCTTGGACTGTTTGCCCTGAAACTGCTGGATCAGGAGCCGGCACTGTCGAGTGGTATGCTTTGGGTAAATGAAATTACCCTCTTCATCTTTCTTGGTGTGGATGTGACATGGCAGA
Organism: Triticum aestivum; assembly: GCF_018294505.1. Classification (NCBI taxonomy): domain Eukaryota; kingdom Viridiplantae; phylum Streptophyta; class Magnoliopsida; order Poales; family Poaceae; genus Triticum; species Triticum aestivum. The sequence continues at coordinate 171,143,061 of NC_057800.1, read as the reverse complement.
TCCAAAACACCGTTTCCATCCTGATCCTTGATTCTTGGGCTTCCAGGTGCCCTTGGGTTTTCCCTTGAAGTTTCCCTGGGCTACGGCCAGGGCCTCCCCAGGAGCGGCTGGCTCGGCCTTCCGCTTCTGTTTCCGACTGGAGTTTCCTCCGGTTTCTTGGGCGACTGCCTTGTGCTTGCCACTCCGGAGTCGGTCCTCGTCTTCACCATTACCGTACTTGGTGGCAATCTCCATCATCCGATTCAGAGACATCTCTCCAGTTCGACCGAACTTCAGATTCAACTCTCTGTATTTAACGCCTTCCTTGAAGGCACAAACTGCTTGATGGTCTGGCACATTCTCAACCGAGTGATGCAGTGTGATCCACCTCTGGATGTATTCCCTCAGAGTTTCATTCGACTTCTGCACGCAAGACCGCAACTCTGTAAGGCCTGCGGGTCGCTTGCATGTTCCTTCAAAGGTTGTGATAAACACTCGGGAGAGGTCCTCCCAAGTGTAAATGCTGCTGGGTGCCAACTGATTTAGCCACGCTCTGGCTGAGCCCTCTAACATGAGAGGCAAATGCTTCATGGCCACCTCATCATTGCCACCGCCAATCTGTACAGCCACTCGGTAATCTTCGAGCCAAGTGTCAGGCTTAGATTCACCGGTGAACTTGCTGATTCCAGTCGCCAGCCTGAAGTTGGGAGGAATCATTGCGGCTCTGATGGCTCGACTGAAACACTCTGGCCCCGAAACACGCACTCTGCTGCTGGCGGGCGCATCCCTGTCATGGCCTTCTCGGTGAGCTCTGTTCCTGTCAACCAAACCTTGGACGAGGATAGACCTCGCGTCAAAGCCTGGATCCCTGGGGTCGACTGGAATCCTCTGCCCAATGCTATGAGGGCGCCTGTCATCTCGATGTCAAGGCGCATATGACCCACTCCTCGGGGGAGGGGTTGGCACTCGACGTCGATCATCACGATCGAATCGGTGATCATACTGCTCATTCCTTCTGTACTGATCATGCCGGTCGCCACGTCCCTCACGCCTCGGAGGCGACCGCGGGCTGTGAGCCGACTGGACTGTATCTGCTGCAACGGATCGACTATGGATCCTGTTCCGCGACTGAGAAACGGCGGAATTCTGGTTTCCCGCCGCCCGGAGCAACGCTCTGATCTGCAACAAGCCCCTGCCAGCCTCCGACTGGGAGGGCTGAATTGATTCTGCTATACGGGCCGCAGCAGCCAAATTCTGAACTGGGGTTCGATATACCTGCGTCGGCGGGAAGAGCTGACATCGACTAGACTCGGGATCCCGCTAACGCGCTGGCTCGTCGAGTGCTCGCTGGAGATTCTCCAGTCGAGTGCGCTCGGCCAAATTAGCCAAGCGCGCATCCTCCAAGGCCCGGGCCTCGGGGGACTCTCCGACGATAGGGGTGCGGAGGGCATCCGTGTTCCGGCGGTGAAGCTCCTCTCGCTGTGATGACGTGAGAGGTTCGGGGAGATACTCATCATGGGGATGCGACGGGTCGCCCCCACCCACGCCTCCATCAGTGCAAGAAACCGGGAGGACTGTGTGTTCCATCGACCGCCAGGATCTCAGCCACTGGGTCGCTGCTGTCGCACTCGGATGCGGTCTCCGCGGAGCCAGTCGACAGGTCGAATAGGCCGCAGAGGGATTCGTTGGGATCGATTGCCGCGACTTGCGGGGCGGCCGACTGGCGAGCCACGGCATGCCTCACCCACCTCTACAGTCTCGACCGACCGGAGCGCTTGCGCCGGTGGGTGACAGAGCGGGGAGACGATACGGGGGCCGACCGATACTGGGTCGACGGCTGCCGCAGGAGGACGCCACGAACGCATGCGTGGAAATGCGTCGCACCGCAGACGGGGAGCGCGTCGATGTCGAGTGGTGCCTCCTGAAGCAAGGGGGGTCGTCGGCGATGAATGTGAGCGCGCCGAGGCGGATCTCGCGGCCCTCCACCAAAACTCCGCATGAAACCATGATCAAATGGATCGGAAAAATCGCAACTTCTCCAATCAGGCGCTAAGATTCCAGCCCCACGGTGGGCGCCAACTGTCGTGGTTCTAACTCTGACAGTGATGTAGGGGGGTATGTATGGAGAGGCTAGATCTCAGCTATTGGGAAGTTGTAAACACACCAAGATGTACGAGTTCAGGCCCTTCGCGGAGGAAGTAACAACCCTACGTCTCGGTGCCCGGAGGCGGTCGACTGGATTACTGGCGTGTGAATAACAGGGGTGCGAACCCTTCATACTGAGGAAGGGGTGGCTTATATAGAGTTCACCGGCCCCCTCCTGCCCTCAGTAATGCAGGGTTTAAGGTACATTCAAGGTTGGGCGTTACTGGTAACGCCCCTAATAAAGTGCTATAATGACCATAAAGACTACTTAACAACTGACCGTTTGCCTGCGGAGTGACTATAGGTCTCCTGGCGGTCGAGTGGTTGGCTTCATGGTCGAGTGATAGCTTTCTGGTCGAGTGTCTTGAGTCCGTCGAGTGGGATACCTTCAAGCCGATTGAAAGGTGACTTCTCCTAGGGATGTCCTAGGGTAGGGCTCCTTGGACAGGTCCGTGCCCCTACCCTAGGTACATGTCTTCATCAGCGAGCTCCTCCTTCATCTTGACATCGCGGACGCCATCAGAGAACGCAGAGATGATGGACTCATCGGTCACCTTAGGGATCTTGATCTGTGCGCTGTTGAAGCACTGAATGTACTTTTAGAGGGTCTCTCCTGGTTGTTGCTTGATGCGGCGCAGGTCGCCCGCGACCGGGGGGGCGGTCGCGAGTACCCTAAAAGTTGGCGATGAAGCGGGTGCGCATCTCGTCCCAGGAGGAAATTGAGCCTGGAGGTAGGTTCAGGAGCCAGGAGCGGGTGTCGTGGGAACGATTCCGAGAATAAGAGAGGGGTAGGATAAAGGAGCATGATCTATCGAGTTGCATATGGGTGACACGGTAGTTTTAGCGAGTTCGGGCCTCTCACGGTGGAGATAACAACCCTATGTCTCGTGCTCCGGAGAGGCTTTGTTTTATCTTAATATGTATCCGGAGATTACACTGAGAGGAGAACGGATCCCCGTAGTCCTGAGACTAATGGTGAAAAAGAGAGAGATGGAAGAAGACCCCCTAGTCTAGTGGTGGGGGGTGGCTTATATAGAGTGCGCCACCCCCTCACCCCTTATGTTACACAGTGGAGCATCAATGCCATAATGCCTGCCCACTACAAAACCGTCATGCTGACTATTGGTCTTTGCATATCCGAGTGAGTTACACGGTCGAGCGGAATGAGCTCGTCGAGTGAAGTGCCGTGCTCCGAGTGGCAGATTGCCGTCCGAGTGACTTTCAAGTTGCGGTACATCTGGACAGCGATCTGGCCCAGGGGCCCAGTACAAAGTATACGGTGTCCATGGGTAGGGCCTTTAGGTCAGGCCTGTTACCCTACCCCCAATACATGTCCTCGTCATTAGCCCCCGAATCGGTCAAGGTTGAGCGGGTCGAGTCGAGGTGAATTCCCAGATGAGTCGAGTGCTACGGAGGCACTTATGAACTCCCTCTGGTCACCCGACGATCTTATCTCCGCATGTTGCCTTGACGGATTCCATGATGTATGGTGTCCGAGTGAAATGAGCTCAAACGGGTCCGCGGAGGAGCGTTAAACTCACCTTATAGCAAATTTTTTTGGAGTGATTTGGAGCTGGTCCTGCATTGAGTAACTGATTACTCGGGATTTCTTCATGCCTAGAACATGTATTTTTTTGTTGTTTGGCCGTCACTCGGACCGGGCGGACTGTTCCGAGTGGATACCATTCCAGTGGGGGCACGCTGAGTGCACCCACTTGGTGTAGTCCCCGAGAGTGTCGTCGACTGCGGGCAGTCAGCGGGAGTCTTAGAGCCTATCCTTTTTGTTGTTGTTCATCACTCGGACTGGTCAGGCCGTACCAAGTGGAGATTACTCCAGTGGGGGCACGCTGAGTGCACCCACTGGGTGTAGTCCCCGAGACCGCCGTCGACTGCGAGCAGTCGGCGGGGGTCTGAGAGAACTAAAAATCTTCTTAGCTGGTACTGATCGAACTTGTTCTTCTCTGACTCGGAGGTCGAGTAATTCTGGAGTTGGTTTTGCATCAAGCAAAGTGTTTCTTTCCGAGTTCTCTTCCAATGGGGGCACGTTGAGTGCACCCACTGGGTGTAGTCCCCGAGCCTCTGTCGGACTAGATGATCCTGGCAGAGGGTTTAAGTGTCCTGGTAAACCTCCACGCAGTTGACACGGTAAATATGTTTTTAGTCTGAAATTGAGTCAATGGGATGCATCTTCAGGCGCTTGACATGGTAAGTAAGCTCAGCCTGGAGCTGAGTCAGTCAGACTGATCTTCGTGCACTCGGCATGGAATGAATTCAGCCTGGAACTCGGTCAAGCAGCTGAATCTTCATGCTCTCGGCACGGTGAATGAATTCGGCTTTGAAACTGACGACTGTAGAAAAAAGCTGGACACTCCAGGGAGTAATCGTTCCAGTAGTACTTCTTATATTGACCGTTAAATTTTGCGTGAAAGGGGTATTTTTCCGAGTGGACGTGCTTCCCAACTGATCGGGGTATGTTGACTGCAAGGAAAAATTTGGTGGCACTCGTATGTATCCCGGAGGAGATAGACTAGTGGTCTGACATGGACGTGCCATGAAACCCGAGTGGCGAGGCTAGTGTGTGGGCTGACTCTCCGGAGAGATGCCACTCATTATCCCGGGGGAACACCAGCACATGCCATCTCTGAGTCCAAGTTTGTGAAACTGACGCCTTGGGGCCTAGGATAAGGGCCAAGTGTATCCGTAGAGGAGCGTCGTTTTCACCCTTTTGCAGTCTCAAGATGACTTCAAGAAATGATTTGGGCGATCGTCCGAGTGGACAGTACTACCATTATAGATTTTCGGCGGAACGAGCATGTATAGTCAGAAAGATATTCCTGATGTGATCAATGGGTTGATCGAATGGGCATAACCCCTGAGGGCAGCATGGCCAACGGTTGTGCGTAGCCCCCAAGTGATGCTCGAAAGAGGTAAGCTTTCTACAGAGTGTGATATGAGGTTTGATCATATGAGTAACTTAGTCGTTCCTGTGGTGGGGGTGTAAACGACTTAGCTGTAAAACAACTTAGCTGTCTGAAGGCGCGCGAGTGGTCGAGTGGTGAAGATGTGTTCAACCGAGTGGCGACGCACGGGGCAGCCGAGTGGCGAGGATGTGACCAACCGATAGGCGATGTGCGGGACGGCCGAGTGGTGATGAGGTGACCAACCGAGAGGCGATGCGCGGAGCGGCCGAGTGTGATGAGGTGACCAACCGAGAGGCGACGCGCGGAGCGGCCGAGTGATGATGAGGTGACCAACCGAGTGGCTACGCGCGGAGCGGCCGAGTCATGATGTGCGAGGTGGTCGAATGATGAAGACGTGCACAACTGAGTGGCAATGCGCGGGGCGGCCGAGTGGTGAAGACGTGCACAACCGAGTGGCGACGCGCGGAGCGGTGGAGTCATGATGTGCGAGGTGGTCGAATGATGAAGACATGCACAACTGAGTGGCGACGTGCGGGATGGCCGAGTGAGGATGCACGAGGTGGACGAGTGAAGGACTACGTGTCCAGCCAAGTGGTGACGCGCGGAGTGGCCGAGTGACGACGCGCGGCATGGCCAAGTGACGACGCGCGGGGCAGCCGAGTGAAAGATTGCGTGTGCAGCCAAGTGGATGAAATGGTCTTCGAAGGAGTTAGCCAGATGCTTTCGAAGCTAATGTAGCGATGGGGTTGATGTAGTGTGGTTGCGATGCAACAAGACCGGCGTGACAACTGAGTTTGAGTAGGAATGAAAATGGCGCGCACAACGTCTGGGTGATTATAAAGCTTGTCAAAGTGGCGGATCGAATGCACTTGTTGAAGTGAAGGATCTAACTGGTGATGAAGCACTCGACCACTCAGGAGAGTGTCATTCCAAATGAGTTGTAGCCCCCGAGTGTGGCGTAGCTCTCGAGCGTACTACAAGCTTCGACAACGGACATGTCGGAATACGGGAAATATAATTTTGAATGGATAATTTGTAATTCATCGAGTCGGACTCGGGTAAAGATGAGGAGAAGCTTCCGAATGATGCTCGAAAGAGGCGATGGTCGAATGATGAAGACATGCACAACTGAGTGGCAACGCGCGGGGCGGCCGAGTGGTGAAGACGTGCACAACCGAGTGGTGATGCGCGGAGCGGTCGAGTCGTGATGTGCGAGGTGGTCGAATGATGAAGACGTGCACAACTGAGTGGTGACGTGCGGGATGGCCGAGTGAGGATGCGCGAGGTGGACGAGTGAAGGACAACGTGTCCAGCCAAGTGGTGACGTGCGGAGTGGCCGAGTGACGACGCGCGGGGCAGTCGAGTGAAAGATTGCGTGTCCAGCCAAGTGGCTGAAATGGTCTTCGAAGGAGTTAGCCAGATGCTTTCGAAGCTAATGTAGCGATGAGGTTGATGTAGTGTGGTTGCGCTAGGACCGGTACGGTGACCGAGTCCGAGCAGCGATGAAGTTGGCGCATAGGGCCGTCGAGTGATCGTGTAACTTGTGTAAAAATGGCACAAGCCAACAAAATAATTTCTCGAGGAAATTTGATGTGTGCTGAAATGATTTGTGTGAATAACACCCATAGACACCCGCTCGGAGTGCAAGGGGCTTGCTGGTTAACCAGCAAGAGTCTGAAAGAGCGAAGGATCCGTTCGAACTTGTCGAAGCGACGGATCCGACTGAACTCATTGGAATACTGGCTCAAATAAAATGGAAGTGTAGTGTTTCAACTGAGTTGCAGCCCCAGAGGACCGATGCAAACTCGAAATGAAGAACGACACATGGTGTTCGTGAATGATGTATGCGAAAAAATGGAAGCTGGACTCGTGAGTCACATAACCAGTACTAAGCAAGTATGTGAAAATAAGCAATCGAGCGTAGAGGTACACTCGGTGGCGTGGCCTCCGAGTGAACATTATGTGTGAATTACGGGACACTTGGGAAGACGGAAATAACAGGATGTAAAATGACTTAGCTGTCTGAAGGCGCGCGAGTGGCCGAGTGGTGACGAGGCGATGGTGACAGTCGACCTTCATCTCGGTGTCTTTGCGGATAGGGATGGAGCGCACATTATACTTGTGATGCAGCTCCTTGAGTTAGAGGTTTGCTCTTGTCTCAGTCGGATTTTGGCTACTTAGGCGAGTCCTTGGACTGCAGCTAAGCCTCCGAGTGGGAGGCTTGCTCTCCACTCGGTAGGATTTCAAACACTTAGGCGAGCACTGGACTGCAGCTAAGCCCCCAAGTGGAAGGTTTGCTCTCAACTCAGTAGGATTTTTTTCAAACTTAGGCGAGTACTGGACTGCAGCTAAGCCCCCGAGTGGGAGGCTTGCTCACCACTCGGTGGGATTTTTTCAAACTTAGACGAGTACTGGACTGCAGCTAAGCCCCCGAGTGGGAGGTTTGCTCTTCACCCGGTAGGATTCTTTCAAACTTAGGCGAGTACTGGACTGCAGCTAAGCCCCCGAGTGGGAGGTTTGCTCTCCACTTGGTAGGATTTTTTCAAACTTAGGCGAGTACTGGACTGCAGCTAAGCCCCCGAGTGGGAGGTTTGCTCTCCACTCGTGTAACACTCCGAATGTAACTTTCCCAATTTGTACTCCAACTCTTGCCGTTTCCGGCGTTAAGTTATTTTATTTTCTCGGGTTCGGGTATTTGTCTCCGTGTGTTGTTATCATTGTCATGCAACTCATATCATGTCATCATGTGCATTGCATTTGCATACGTGTTCATCTCATGCATTCGAGCATTTTCCCCGTTGTCCGTTTTGCATTCCGGCGCTTCGTTCTCCTCCGGTGGTCATTTCTACCTTTCTTTCGTGTGTGGGGTTTAAACATTTCCGGATTGGACCGAGACTTGCCAAGCGGCCTTGGTTTACTATCGGTAGACCGCCTGTCAAGTTTCGTATCACTTGGACTTCGTTTGATACTCCAACGGTTAACCGAGGGACCGAAAAGGCCTCGTGTGTGTTGCAGCCCAACACCCTTCCAATTTGGCCCAAAACCCACCTAAACCTTCTCCATCATCTAGATCTTTCGATCACGATCGCGTGGCTGAAAACCGCACCTCATTTGGACTCTCCTAGCTCCCTCTATGCCTATATAAAGGTCTCTCCCCGAAAATCCGGATCCTCCCCCGTCCTAACCCTAAAATTTCGGATCTCCGCCGCCGCCGGACACGTCCGGACGGAGCTGGACGCGTCCGGATCCGCCACCGCCAACCGCCGCCTGCCACGTGGCCTTCACCGCCTTCCTCTGCCGCCGGCCCGGGAGTCCCGAGCTGGGCCCCCGAGGCCCATCGCGGCCACCGCCGCCCCGCGCCGTCCCGTCCCTTC
>NC_057800.1:171125007-171134111 GCF_018294505.1 Triticum aestivum | reverse complement strand
GCGAGCCGCCGCCCGCGCCGCCCCATCCCTTCACGCTCCGGCAAGCCGCCGCCCCGCGCCGCCCAGCTCAACGCGGGAGCAAGCCGAGCCGCCCGCCGCCCTGCTCGAGCTCATCGCCGGCCACCTCGACGTCCGCCCGCGCCGGCACCGTCCTGCCGCACCGGATCCGGCGTCCCCCTCGCCGGATCAGAGCTTCCACCTCGCCGGCGACCTCAAACTCCGGCGCCGTTTATCTCATATTGCCATATGTTCACGTTGTTTCCTAGTGATCCGTGCCTATTTTGAGGATGTTTAGTAAGGATGTTTTGTTAATCCTGTAGAGCTCTATCCATCCATGTCTTTTTTGCAATTATGGAGCACCCTAGCTTGAGTCAATCGAGCTCTACTTTTGCTACTTTGTGGATCGGGGCAGATTGTCTACTTGTTAGCGATTTTGCCGATGATGTTGTAGTTGATCCGTGCATGCTATGTTATTGTTCTTGCCATGTCTAGCTTGCATTTTGTGTATTCTTGATGGGTGTATGCTTAGATTATCATGACTTGCTCCGTATTGAGTGCATCGAGCTCGTAAATATGCCTACTTGATATCTGTTTTCAGCATGCTCCAGTTTTCACTAAGTCTGAAAACTAATTATGTTTTTGCCATGTTCACATGCTTGCAATTGCATTTTCTGATCCCTTTTGGCTCAAGGTCACTAAGGGACTTTTGTTAAGCTCTTTGAGTAGCTCCATGTCATGCTTTACTTTGCCATGTTCAGGTCCTGTAGCATATAGTTTTGTTGCTCCGAAGAGTGCTACCTGATCTGAAATTCCAGACAAGTGTTAATTTCACAAAGTCTGAAATCTGTTTGCCATATGCATTTTTCCATGCTTGTTTGAACCTGTTAATGGATGAATTGGCCGTAGCTCAGCGCTAGACTTTTGTTAAGCATCTTGAATGCATCCCTGCCATGTATTTTGTTGTCATGTTTGGGTGCTGTAGCATGTTCATTTCGTTGCATTTAGATGGCTACTTGCTGTAAATCGCAGAACGTGGTCATATTTGAATCGCTTGCCATCTCCAAACCGTAACTCCGATTTCGGCGTTCTTTATATCGTTTTCAAGCAATTTCATCTCATCTTTCCAATGGCACACTTGGATTCCCAAGTTGAGGCCAGGTTCTTGCATTCCTTGTCACATCTTGCATATGCATCCCGCATCGCATTCCGCATAGCATACCATCCTTGCATCATATTGTTTGAGCTTTGCACGTGGTTGATTGTGTCCTTGTTGCTTGTTTGTCTTGTTTGGGTAGAGTTGGGAGGCGAGTTCGCTAACAAGGAGCCCGTTGAGTTTGCTTTCGAGGATCCAGTCAACGCTGACAACTTTGCAGGCAAGATGATCATACCCTCGAAATCACTACTATCTTTGCTATGCTAGATTGCTCGCTCTTTTGCTATGCCAATGCTATGATGCCTACCATTTGCTTTCAAGCCTCCCAAATTGCCATGTCAAACCTCTAACCCACCATGTCCTAGCAAACCGTTGATTGGCTATGTTACCGCTTTGCTCAGCCCCTCTTATAGCGTTGCTAGTTGCAGGTGAAGATTGGAGGCCGTTCCTTGTTGGAACATTTATTTACTTGTTGGGATATCATTATATTATCTTGTTATCTTAATGCATCTATACACTTGGTTAAGGGTGGAAGGCTTGGCCTTTCGCCTAGTGTTTTGTTCCAATCTTGCCGCCCTAGTTTCCGTCATATCGGTGTTATGTTCCCGGATTTTGCGTTCCTTACGCGGTTGGGTTATAATGGGAACCCCTTGATAGTTCGCCTTGATTAAACTTTTCTAGCAATGACCAACCTTGGTTTTACCATTTGCCACTTAGCCTTTTTTTCCCTTGGGTTTCCGAAGCCCGAGGGTCATCTTATTTTAGCCCCCCCGGGCCAGTGCTCCTCTGAGTGTTGGTCCCACCGAGCGATGTTCGGGGCTACCAAGGGCAACTCTGGGCTGGCCTACCCGACGTCTGGCTCATCTGAGTGTGCCCTGAGAACAAGATATGTGCAGCTCCTATCAGGATTTGTCGGCACATTCGGGCGGTGTTGCTGGTCTTGTTTTAACCTGTCGAAGTGTCTTGAAGAAACGAGATACCGAGTCTGATCGGAACGTCTTGGGAGGAGGTCTATTCCTTCGTTGACCGTGAGAGATTGTCATGGGCTAAGTTGGGACTCCCCTGCAGGGATTTGAACTTCCGAAAGCCGTGCCCGCGGTTATGGGCAAATGGGAATTTGTTAATGTCCAGTTGTAGATAACTTAAACCTTAATTTAATTAAAATGAATCAACTGAGTGTGTTACCGTGATGGCCTCTTCTCGGCGGATTCCGGGAGGTGGACACGGTGTTGGAGTAATGCTTGCGCAGGTTGCTCTCTAGTTTCTCGCTCGCGCTTTGCCTTCTCTTCTCGCTCTCTTTTGCGAACAAGATAGCCACCTTTTATGCTAGTCGCTTGCTGCAGCTCCACATATATTTACCTTGCCTTACCTATAAGCTTAAACAGTCTTGATAGTGAGGGTGCGAGATTGCTGAGTCCCTGTGGCTCACAGATTACTATTACACCAGATGCAGGGCCTGATGATTCCGCTCCAGGTGACGCGCTCGAGCTCAAGTGGGAGTTCGACGAGGACTCTCAACGTTACTATGTTTCTTTTCCTGATGATCAGTAGTGGTGCCCAGTTGGGGGTGATCGGGACCGTGTCGCATGTTGGGTTATCTTTTATTTTGGCGCCGTAGTCGGGCCATGAGTGCTTGGTTGATGTAATGTTATTTATGTACCTTGATTGACGTGGCGAGTGTAAGCCAACTATGTTATCTCCCCTTTTATTATCTATATTACATGGGATGTTGTGAAGATTTCCTAACTTGCGACATATGTCTTCAATGCGATTATGCCTCTAAGTCGCGCCTCGACACGTGGGAGATATAGTCGCATCGAGGGTGTTACAAGTTGGTATCAGAGCCTTCCCCGACCTTAGGAGACCCATTGCTTGATCATTTTTAGCAACCGAGTTGTGTCTAGAAAAAATGTTTTGAGTCATTTAGGAATTATATATCAGAGAGTTTAAGAATTCTTTTTACTTCCCAGTCTCCTCATCGCTCTGGTAAGGCATCTTGACGTAGAGTTTTGAATCTTCTCTTCTCAAATTTCACAAAAAAAAAATTTAGGATTACGCGGGTATCTTGGAATCGTTCCGATGGTTTTATGATGAGAACATTGTCTTGGTGCCTCCTGTCAGGGGTTTTGTGGAAGTGTCCCGGGGAGTTGAGCTCTGAGGTGTTGTCGTCATAATTTTATCGTTACAGTTCTGGAATACCTGAGTCTAGTACGCCGACATCGAAAATCTCTTTTATGCAGTTCGTTGGTGAGATAACCTCCACGCCACCCAGTACTGGGGCGGGAGTTCGGGAGTATCGCCATAACTTGTATAACGGATGCTTTTCGAAGGTTGAGGTAGATGGTTTCCGAAGTTTTTCTCGGTTATGTGTTGAAGGATGGATACAACTGGATGTAGGATTTGCTAGTTTGGGTGAGATATTATGCTTCCTCTGTATCCCCAACACCTGATTGCATAACCGGAAAGGTTCGGGAGTTTCATAGGTGGGAATTCTAGTAGCTCTAGTTCTTCTTCCACGGATATTGGTTTGAGATTGGGATTTCTTACCGATTGTTCGTTCTTGAGCCGTACCTTGTTGATTTATTTCTCTACCTAAATTCTAAGTGGCTTCTCAATTTATGGATATGTGACCATTTCAAGAGGAATGCATTCGTTCATTTTTGTTCGGATGTGAAGACTATATGTTCCAATTTTCATTCCGTTGGATTCAGCTACAATATTTGTCTATCAATGTGCTAATGGATGTCAACCTCTTCAGGATGGCTCCTCCAACGCACACGACTCCGAATCCTGATCCGCCACCACCACCACCTCCTCCAGAGGCATGGCAAGCTGTGATGGCTGCAACCAATGCAAACACACAGTTGATCATGCAAATTCTCCAAGGGCGCAATCAAGGCAACCAAGCGAACCAAGGCAACAATCAGAATCACTTGCTACACTCAACCAGTTCCTTGCTAATGGGCCAAAGACTTTCAGCAATTGTGTTGAGGCAACCGATGCTGACGATTGGCTTGTGGATCTGTGCAAGCATTTCGAGTGCAGCAACGTCAAGCCTGAGGACTTTGTCAAGTTCGCTTCCTTCCAACTCAAAGATCAAGCTGCAGAATGGTTCCAGCAGTACAAGGATTCCAGAGGTGGACGTGTTATCACTTGGGATGAATTGCGTCAAGATTTCCGAGCTCATCATATCCCTCAGAGCGTGGTTGAAAGCAAGCGTGAGGAATTCCGCAACCTGAAGCAAGGCTCTTTGTCTGTCTATGACTACAACAAGTTGTTTCAGAAGCTCGCCCGCTTTGCCAAGCAGGACGTACCTGATGAGAAGAGCATGATATACCAGTTCAGGGGTGGTCTCAGAGAAGAAATTCAGCTAGCTCTTGTCCTCTTTGAGCCCTTGAGGTACGATGAGTTCTACAACATGGCATTGAAGCAAGAGGCCGCTCAGCTGAGGTGTGATGCTTCCAAGAAGCGAGTCTGAGATGCTACTCCTTCTTCCTCTACTCAAGTGTCCAAGCAAAAGAAGTATTGGCTTCCTCCTCCTTCATTCCGTCAGCTGTATCGGCAGAAGAGCAAAGGTGGCAGTGGATCTTCCCACCCACCCAACCCTGGCTTTCAGAACAAGACTTCGTCTCAAGCTCCAAGATCGAGTGCTCCGTACCAGCGTCCGCTTTCAGAGGTCACGTGCAACAAGTGCCAACAGAAGGGTCACTATGCCAACAAGTGTTTCAACCAAAGGCGTCTTCCTCCCCCTCCTCCTCATGTGAGATCGGCAAGTACAGCTGTGGTCAAGCATAACCCGAAGTCTGCCAAGGTCAACTTGATGAATGCAGCTCAGGCAGAGGACTCATCAGATGTCATTATGGGTAACCTTCCTGTTAATGATATTCCTGCAAAAGTTCTTTTTGACACGGGTGCATCACATTGTTTCATCTCGAGACCATTTGTTTCTAAGCATGAGTTGCCCTTACAAGATTTGCCTAGACAGTTATCTGTTGTTTCTCCGGGTAAATTCATGAATGCAAGCGCTATTGCCCCAGATGTTACTATCACATTGGGCGATTACAAGTTTCTCTCTTCTCCGGTGGTTCTTGGTAACTTAGATATTGATCTTATTCTTGGAATGGATTGGCTTTCTAAGCACAAGGCGCATCTTGATTGTGCTGCCAGGCAGATTCAATTGACTCATTCATCTGAGGATGTAATTGTCTTTGCCGCTCGTGATGATACCATCTGTCTGTTTTCTCTCAATGAGAAGGGTGAACTAGATGCTATCTCGCAAATTCCAGTGGTTTGCGAATATCATGACGTCTTTCCAGAAGAGCTTCCAGGAATGCCTCCGCACCGGCCAGTTGAATTCGTCATTGATCTTGAGCCTGGCACGGAACCTGTGTGCAAGCGTCCTTACAAGCTTGGACCTGAAGAGTTGAAGGACCTGAAGAAGCAACTCGATATTCAAGAAAGAATGGGTCTCATCCGGCCTAGTTCTTCTCCGTGGGGTTGTGGTGTTCTTTTTGTGAAGAAGAAGGATGGAATGGACCGACTTTGTGTTGATTACCGTCCATTGAACAAGAAGACCATCAAGAACAAATACCCACTTCCCAACATCAACGAGCTGTTCGAACAACTCAAAGGTGCCCAAGTATTCTCCAAGCTTGATCTCCGTATGGGTTATCATCAGATTCGCATCCGTGAGCAAGATATTCCCAAGACGGCTTTCAGGACAAGCTTTGGTTCATATGAATACACTGTCATGTCTTTTGGCCTCGTCAACGCTCCTCCGACGTTCTCTCGCATGATGAACTTCATCTTCAACGCCTACACCAATGACTTCGTTTTGGTCTATCTCGACGACATTCTGGTTTTCTCGAAGAACAAGGAAGATCATGCCAAGCACTTGCGTTTGGTTCTTGATAAGCTCAGAGAACATCAGTTCTACGCCAAGTTCTCCAAGTTTGAATTTTGGCTCGATGAGGTTCTTTATCTTGGTCATATCATCTCTGCCAAGGGCATTGCCGTGAATCCTGAGAAGGTGTCTGCAATTGTGAATTGGGAACCTCCTCAGAACGTGAAGCAACTCCGTAGCTTCCTCGGTCTCGCAAGCTATTGCCGAAGATTCATTGAAAACTTTTCTAAGATCGCAAAGCCTCTCTCAAATCTTCTCCAGAAGCACGTCAAGTACGTTTGGTCTCTGAAGTGTGACATTGCTTTCAACACTTTGAAAGAGAAATTGATCACTGCTCCAGTTCTGACTCCGCCTGATGAATCCAAGCCGTACGAGGTCTTTTGTGATGCCTCTCTCCAAGGTCTTGGCGCAGTATTGATGCAAGAGAAGAAAGTTGTTGCTTATACCTCTCGCCAGTTGAAGCCTAATGAGAAGAACTACCCCACTCATGATCTCGAGTTGGCGGCAGTTGTGCATGCTCTTTTGACTTGGAGACATCTCTTATTGGGAAGAAAAGTGGACACTTTCACTGACCACAAGAGTCTCAAGTACATCTTCACTCAGCCTAATCTCAACCTCAGGCAAACTCGATGGGTCGAAATGATTCAAGAGTATAATCCGACTATTGAGTATACTCCAGGCAAGGCCAATGTGATTGCTGACGCATTGAGCAGGAAGGCTTACTGCAACAGTCTGATTCTTAAGCCTTATCAACCCGAGCTTTGTGAAGCTTTCCGCAAACTTAATCTGCAAGTTGTTCCTCAAGGTTTCCTCGCCAACCTTCAAGTCTCTCCTACCTTGGAAGATCAGATTCGCCAAGCCCAGCTTCTTGATGCTATGGTGAAAAAGGTGAAGATTGGGATTGCCAAGAGTCAACCCAAGTACAAGTGCTACCGCCTTGATGACAAGGACACTCTCTTCTTCGAGGATCGTATTGTTGTACCCAAAGGTGAACTTCGTAAAGTGATCATGAACGAGGCTCACAATTCTCTCCTCTCCATCCACCCTGGGAGTACGAAGATGTATCAGGACCTTAAGCAAGCTTATTGGTGGACTCGAATGAAGCGAGAGATTGCTCAATTCGTGAATGAGTGTGATGTCTGCAGAAGAGTGAAGGCAGAACACAAAAGGCCAGCAGGTCTCCTCCAACCTCTTGCCATTCCAGAATGGAAGTTTGACCATATTGAAATGGACTTCGTGACTGGGTTTCCAAAGTCCAAGCGTGGCAATGATGCTATATTCGTTGTCATCGACAAACTCACTAAAGTGGCTCACTTTCTGCCTATCAAAGAGTCGATCACTGCAGCTCAATTGGCGGAACTCTATACCTCTAGAATTGTCTCTCTGCACGGTATTCCTCAAGTGATCTCTTCATACCGGGGCAGCATCTTTACCTCCAAGTTTTGGGATTCTTTTCAGAAGGCCATGGGCACGAACATCCGCTTCAGCACAGCTTTCCATCCTCAAACTAGTGGTCAAGTCGAGCGTGTTAATCAGATTCTTGAAGATATGCTCAGAGCTTGTGTGATCTCCTTCGACATGAAGTGGGAGGATTGTCTTCCTTATGCTGAATTCTCCTACAACAACATTTTTCAAGCAAGTTCGGGCAAGGTACCATTCAAAATTCTGTATGGCAGGAAGTGCCGTACCCCTCTCAACTGGTCTGAAACCGGTGAACGTCAGCTTTTGGGTAATGACTTAATCACAGAGGCAGAGGAAATGTGTAAAGTCATTCGTGATAACCTCAAAGCATCCCAATCCCGTCAGAATAGCTACTATGATAGTAAGCACCGTGATTTGGCTTTCGAGATCGGAGATCATGTTTACCTCCGCGTCTCTCCTATGAAAGGTACTCGTCGCTTCGGTATCAAAGGGAAGCTTGCCCCTAGATACGTGGGACCTTTCAAGATTGTCAGCAACAGAGGCGACCTTGCCTATCAACTCGAGCTTCCTTCAAACTTTGCAAATGTTCATGACGTGTTCCATGTCTCTCAGCTCCGAAAGTGCTTCAAGACTCCTGACCGCACCGTCAACTTCGAGGACATTGAGCTCCAAGAGGATCTCTCCTATCGTGAGCACCCCGTTGCTATTCTCGAAGAGACTGAACGCAAGACTCGCAATAAGTCAATCAAATTCCTCAAAGTCAAGTGGTCACACCATTCCGACCGTGAAGCTACCTGGGAACGCGAGGATCACCTCTGTTCTGAGTACCCGGCGTTCTTTCAGTCCTAGATATCGGGACGAGATCCTTTCGTAGTGGTGGAGTGTTGTAACACCCGGATGTAACTTTCCCAATTTGTACTCCAACTCTTGCCGTTTCCGACGTTAAGTTATTTTATTTTCTCGGGTTCAGGTCTTTGTCTCCGTGTGTTGTTATGGTTGTCATGCATCTCATATCATGTCATCATGTGCATTGCATTTGCATACGTGTTCATCTCATGCATTCGAGCATTTTCCCTGTTGTCCGTTTTGCATTCCGGCGCTTCGTTCTCCTCCGGTGGTCATTTCTACCTTTCTTTCGTGTGTGGGGTTTAAACATTTCCGGATTGGACCGAGACTTGCCAAGCGGCCTTGGTTTACTACCGGTAGACTGCCTGTCAAGTTTCGTATCATTTGGACTTCGTCTGATACTCCAACGATTAACCGAGGGACCGAAAAGGCCTCGCGTGTGTTGCAGCCCAACACCCTTCCAATTTGACCCAAAACCCACCTAAACCTTCTCCATCATCTAGATTGTTCGATCATGATCACGTGGCCGAAAACCGCACCTCATTTGGACTCTCCTAGCTCCCTCTATGCCTATATAAAGGTCTCTCCCCGAAAATCCGGATCCTCCCCCGTCCTAACCCTAAAATTTCGGATCTCCGCCGCCGCCGGACACGTCCGGACGGAGCCGGACGCGTCCGGATCCGCCACCGCCAACCGCCGCCTGCCACGTGGCCTTCGCCGCCTTCCTCCGCCGCCGGCCCGGGAGGCCCGAGCCGGGCCCCCGAGGCCCATCGCGGCCAC
>NC_057800.1:171120467-171124425 GCF_018294505.1 Triticum aestivum | reverse complement strand
GCCGAGCCGCCTGCCGCCCTGCTCGAGCTCGTCGCCGGCCACCTCGATGTCCGCCCGCGTCGGCGCCGTCCTGCCGCACCGGATCCGGCGTCCCCCTCGCCGGATCGGAGCTTCCACCTCGCCGGCGACCTCAAACTCCGGCGCCGTCGTACCTCGGGATCCGTGCCGATGAACTCCAGATCTGGATCTGAAAAAAATATCTCCTCAGTTGACTTTCTCCCGAAACCCTAATCCATGTGCTCCTGGTCATCATGCTATATTTCCGCATCCGTAGCTCCGTTTTTGGCATATAGCATATCAAAATGTTTGTCTCAGAGAGTACATCATTTCATTCCATTGCATCATTTTCATTTGAGTTCATCTTGATGCCCGAAATGCTGTTAGAAGAGGGCTACTTGAGATTATTGTCAGATCTGTTACTCCATTTAGATATTTGTCATTTTTGCCATGATTATTGTGTGCATGATATGCCCTGATGTTCTACATATGTTTTGTTAAGGGTTTTGTCATCTTTCCAAAGGTGCAACCCATGTATTTTTGTGATGTGGGTGGTGACTAGCAAAAGCTTGCCAAGTGAGGCACTTGGTAATTCTGATTTCAGGGACTTAGCATTTCCAAGTCCTTGAGCTGTTTATCTCATATTGCCATATGTTCACGTTGTTTCCTAGTGATCCGTGCCTATTTTGAGGATGTTTAGTAAGGATGTTTTGTTAATCCTGTAGAGCTCTATCCATCCATGTCTTTTTTTGCAATTATGGAGCACCCTAGCTTGAGTCAATCGAGCTCTACTTTTGCTACTTTGTGAATCGGGGCAGATTGTCTACTTGTTAGTGATTTTGCCGATGATGTTGTAGTTGATCCGTGCATGCTATGTTATTGTTCTTGCCATGTCTAGCTTGCATTTTGTGTATTGTTGATGGGTGTATGCTTAGCTTATCATGACTTGCTCCGTATTGAGTGCATAGAGCTCGTAAACATGCCTACTTGATATCTGTTTTCAGCATGCTCCAGTTTTCACTGTTTGAAAACTAATTATGTTTTTGCCATGTTCACATGCTTGCAATTGCATTTTCTGATCCCTTTTGGCTCAAGGTCACTAAGGGACTTTTGTTAAGCTCTTTGAGTAGCTCCATGTCATGCTTTACTTTGCCATGTTCAGGTCCTGTAGCATATAGTTTTGTTGCTCCGAAGAGTGCTACCTGATCTGAAATTCCAGACAAGTGTTAATTTCACAAAGTCTGAAATCTGTTTGCCATATGCATTTTTCCATGCTTGTTTGAACCTGTTAATGGATGAATTGGCCGTAGCTCAGCGCTAGACTTTTGTTAAGCATCTTGAATGCATCCCTGCCATGTATTTTGTTGTCATGTTTGGGTGCTGTAGCATGTTCATTTCGTTGCATTTAGATGGCTACTTGCTGTAAATCGCAGAACGTGGTCATATTTGAATCGCTTGCCATCTCCAAACCGTAACTCCGATTTCGGCGTTCTTTATATCGTTTTCAAGCGATTTCATCTCATCTTTCCAATGGCACACTTGGATTCCCAAGTTGAGGCCAGGTTCTTGCATTCCTTGTCACATCTTGCATATGCATCCCGCATCGCATTCCGCATAGCATACCATCCTTGCATCATATTGTTTGAGCTTTGCACGTGGTTGATTGTGTCCTTGTTGCTTGTTTGTCTTGTTTGGTTAGAGCCGAGAGACGAGTTCACTAACGAGGAGCCCATTGAGTTTTCTTTCGAGGATCCAGTCAACGCTGGCAACTTTGCAGGCAAGATGATCATACCCTCGAAATCACTACTATCTTTGCTATGCTAGATTGCTCGCTCTTTTGCTATGCCAATGCTATGATGCCTACCATTTGCTTTCAAGCCTCCCAAATTGCCATGTCAAACCTCTAACCCACCATGTCCTAGCAAACCGTTGATTGGCTATGTTACCGCTTTGCTCAGCCCCTCTTATAGCGTTGCTAGTTGCAGGTGAAGATTGGAGGTCGTTCCTTGTTGGAACATTTATTTACTTGTTGGGATATCATTATATTATCTTGTTATCTTAATGCATCTATACACTTGGTTAAGGGTGGAAGGCTCGGCCTCTCGCCTAGTGTTTTGTTCCACTCTTGCCGCCCTAGTTTCCGTCATATCGGTGTTATGTTCCCAGATTTTGCGTTCCTTATGCGGTTGGGTTATAATGGGAACCCCTTGATAGTTCGCCTTGATTAAAGCTTTTCCAGCAATGCCCAACCTTGGTTTTACCATTTGCCACCTAGCCTTTTTTTCCCTTGGGTTTCCGGAGCCCGAGGGTCATCTTATTTTAGCCCCCCCGGGCCAGTGCTCCTCTGAGTGTTGGTCCCACCGAGCGATGTCCGGGGCTACCAGGGGCAACTCTGGGCTGGCCTACCCGACGTCTGGCTCATCTGAGTGTGCCCTGAGAACGAGATATGTGCAGCTCCTATCGGGATTTGTCGGCACATTCGGGCGGTGTTGCTGGTCTTGTTTTAACTTGTCGAAGTGTCTTGAAGAACCGAGATACCGAGTCTGATCGGAACGTCTTGGGAGGAGGTCTATTCCTTCGTTGACCATGAGAGCTTGTCATGGGCTAAGTTGGGACTCCCCTGCAGGGATTTGAACTTTTGAAAGCCGTGCCCGCGGTTATGGGCGGATGGGAATTTGTTAATGTTCGGTTGTAGATAACTTAAACCTTAATTTAATTAAAATGAATCAACTGAGTGTGTTACCGTGATGGCCTCTTCTCGGCGGATTCCAGGAGGTGGACACGGTGTTGGAGTAATGCTTGCGCAGGTTGCTCTCTAGTTTCTCGCTCGCGCTTTGCCTTCTCTTCTCGCTCTCTTTTGCGAACAGGATAGCCACCTTTTATGCTAGTCGCTTGCTGCAGCTCCACATATATTTACCTTGCCTTACCTATAAGCTTAAATAGTCTTGATTGCGAGGGTGCGAGATTGCTGAGTCCCTGTGGCTCACAGATTACTATTACACCAGATGCAGGGCCTGATGATTCCGCTCCAGGTGACGCACTTGAGCTCAAGTGGGAGTTCGACGAGGACTCTCAACGTTACTATGTTTCTTTTCCTGATGATCAGTAGTGGTGCCCAGTTGGGGGTGATCGGGACCGTGTCGCATGTTGGGTTATCTTTTATTTTGGCGCCGTAGTCGGGCCATGAGTGCTTGGTTGATGTAATGTTATTTATGTACCTTGATTGACGTGGCGAGTGTAAGCCAACTATGTTATCTCCCCTTTTATTATCTATATTACATGGGATGTTGTGAAGATTGCCTAACTTGCGACATATGCCTTCAATGCGACTATGCCTCTAAGTCATGCCTCGACACGTGGGAGATATAGTCGCATCGAGGGTGTTACAACTCGGCAGGATTTTTTCAACCTTAGGCGAGTACTGGACTGCAGCTAAGCCCCCGAGTGGGAGGTTTGCTCTCCACTCGGTAGGATTTTTTCAAACTTAGGCGAGTACTGGACTGCAACTAAGTCCCCGAGTGGGAGGTTTGCTCTCCACTCGGTAGGATTTTTTCAAACTTAGGCGAGTACTGGACTGCAGCTAAGCCCCCGAGTGAGAGGCCTCATCACTCGGTAGGATTTTCCGAACTTAGGCGAAACAGATTCGCGGCTAAGCCCCCGAGTGAGAGGCTGACTCATCACTCGGTAGGATTTCTTGAACTTAGGCGAAATAGATTCGCAGCTAAGTCACCCACTGGGGGATTTTGGTTACAAGTGTAAGCAACAACCATTACATCAGAAAAAACTGTTAAAATATGTGTGGTGATGAGGTGACCAACCGAGTGGCGACGCGCGGGACGGCCGAGTGGTGATGAGGTGACCAACCGAGTGGCGACGCGCGGGGTGGCCGAGTGGTGATGAGGTGACCAACCGAGTGGCGACGCGTGGGGTGGCCGAGTGGTGATGAGATGACGAACCGACG
>NC_057800.1:171076822-171119943 GCF_018294505.1 Triticum aestivum | reverse complement strand
GGTGATGAGGTGACCAACCGACGGCGACGCGGGGGGCGGCCGAGTGGTGATGAGGTGACCAACCGATGGCGACACGCGGGACGGCCGAGTGGTGATGAGGTGACCAATCAAGTGGCGACGCGCGGGGCGGCCGAGTGGTGATGAGGTGACCAACCGAGTGGTGACGCGCCCGGTGGCCGAGTGGTGATGAGATGACCAACCGAGTGGCGACACGCGCGGCGTCCCAGTGAAGTAGACGCGTCTTGCAGAGTGACCAGGCACGGGGCCTCCGAGTGAAGTAGAGGCATCCCGGGGAGTGCTGACGTATGGGGCGTCCGAGTCGGGGAAGTTGATGATGATGCGAGCAGCTTTGCGATCACGTGTAGGGCAGTCGAGTGCTGAGGACGTGCCCAATCGAGTGATGGCGCACGGGCGGCCGAGTGCTTGATCGGGTTGGGTCCGAGTGAGCTAGTCCCATCCGAGTGTCATGCTGACTGGAGGGAGTTGTTGCCGAGTGGATGATGCAGGAGGGAATGTGCGCCCGTGCCGCGCCGGGTAGACAATACATGAGGGATGAGCCGCAGAGGTCTGCTGGAAGGAGGAAGAGCAGGGGCTCCCGGTGCACCTCCAGTTGCGTCGGGTCTGTTTTCGCCGCCGTGGGTGATGCTGCAGGGTAGCAGTTGCCCAGGGGAGCAGCCGTTGTGTACGAGCACCATGTTGGGCCCGTGTCTTCGTCGAGAAGGCCGCCGTCGAGCAGCTGTTTGGATAGAAGAGCCGCTGCGCACGGATGCCGAGTTGAACATGCCGAATGCAATTTTTTTCCGAGTAAACCTGGTAGGCGATGGACTTGACGCCTTGACGTGAACGAGACCGTCGGCCGGCGCCGTAGAGCAGCTCGGGATGTTGATCTTACAGATACTGTGGTCTTCGATGGCGCACTGGGCGTGGTGCATCACGTCGACGGACTTGGCAGCGCTGGCAGGCATGATGAACCTGACCGTGGCGGCTCCGCCGGACAGATGCGCCGCATGTGGAGGCATGACCAGTCACTCTGTGCATTCGGTTTATTCGGTTTACATGGTTCGGTTTATACGGTTTTTTGGTTTGTACGGTATTAGTATTTCGGTAAATACGGTATGAAATTAAAATACGGTTCAGTTTTGGTATATACCAAATTATTTCGGTATGGTTTCGGTATATACCATAAAAACCAAACCTAACGCGAATTTGAAAATGACGTAATAATAACTTACAAATTTATGACTCAAAACACATATTATTTTACACAAATAGTATATAACCATATATATGTGTATATGCATGCATTGATTCATCTATTGATGGTTATGGACGTGTTTAACATTTTAAAAAGAGAAAAATAACTATGCTACAAGAAAAAAATACGTGCTTAGTAGCCAATTTGACTCATGTACAAGAAAAATGACAACTTGTATGGTTGTTTATCTCAAGAAATATAAATTTAGTTTTTACTTCGGTTTATTCGGTTAACTATTCGGTTTTTCGGTATATACCATATAAACCAAAGATCAAAACTGTATGAAAAGTTCATACCATACCGAAACCAGAAACCATAAAAACCATAAAATCGGTTTGGTTCGGTTTATTTTCGGTATGGTTTTTCGGTTCGGTTTTCAAATGCAGAGAGTGAATGACCAGCTCCTTCCGAGTGAATCCTGCATGTTACTCGGACATTAAGGCAACAAATTAATGATAATTATGTGTGCTTTTGAAGATTGGTAACAGCGAATGGTATTACTAGCATGCAATTATGGCTGCACCAGACTGCACGCTTCGGTTTTGCATGCCACAAATTAAGCTCCCATTCAGCACTGGTTGCATTTACGGCATGCATGCATCGGTTGCTGCGTTATATGCGCAGTTAATGGCATGGAAGCCTAACCGTTCCAGTGAACATGCAACAGAGAGGATTGAGGAAAATACTAATAGTACGCATGTATGGATGCTTCAGCGCTGGCCGGAGTTATGACATGCATCGGCTGCGGCGTTATGTACGCAGTTAATGGCACGGGTGCCGAACCGATCCAGTGAGATTGCAGCCGAGTGAATCGAGGAAAAAAAAATCTATGCATGCATGTATGCGTATGGATGAGTATTAATTAGAGGAGGAGAGAAAGATTACGACCTGGTACGGACGCCGGAGGAGAGCTCCGCTGCACCGAAAACGGCCGATCTGGTCAGAACCCGACGACAGTCGAGAGGTGGCGACGAGGTCAACGAGCGGCTGGACGCAGCCCAGGCGCCGGAGACGCGGGCCGACGCTGCGAAGGGCGAGATCGACGCGGGCACTGGTGGCCGCGTTTCACTGCTTGGGGGAGCCGGAGCTGTGCACCGACCGGAGCCGCTTTTCGATGCCTGCAGAGCTGGGCCGAGTGCTGGTAGCCGGGTCTTGTCCCCGAGGAGCCGGGTCAACCGCCGGTCGTCGTGCTTCGCCGGTCGAGGAACCAGGCCAAGCGTTAGCGGCTGTGCGTATGTCAGCCCTCAGCGACGGCGTTCGTAGATGAGGCCGAAGATGACGACGGGCGGACAGCGGCGCTTCATCGTCCTAGAGCCGATCCACCAATCGGTTCAAAGGAGAACAAACAATCGTTAGATCAATTGTTGATTGTAAAGGAAACAAGATGAGATGAGCAACTCTTTGATTCTTTCGTATGATGAGGAGTTGTCCTCTAGATGGTTTGATGGCCGGGACTCCAATGTCAATTTGTAGTGACGATTGTTTGATCTCGGGAGATCATCACAAGAAAGCTTGGGTTTCCTGCCGAAATTTATCTATTGCCGGCGATTGAAGAAATAACCATATGCATCATGGCTCGACAGACGCCATGCCCCATGGTGGGCGCCAACTGTCATGGGAACGATCCGGAGAGGCTTTGTTTTATCTTAATATGTATCTGGAGATTACACTGAAAGGAGAACGGATCCCCGTAGTCCTGAGACTAATGGTGAAAAAGAGAGAGATGGAAGAAAACCCCCTAGTCTAGTGGTGGGGGGTGGCTTATATAGAGTGCGCCACCCCCTCACCCCTTATGTTACATGGTGGAGCATCAATGTCATAATGCCTACCCACTACAAAACCGTCATGCTGACTATTGGTCTTTGCATATCCGAGTGAGTTACATGGTCGAGCGGAATGAGCTCGTCGAGTGAAGTGCCGTGCTCCGAGTGGCAGATCGCCGTCCGAATGACTTTCAAGTTGCGGTACATCTGGACGGCGATCTGGCCCAGGGGCCGAGTACAAAGTATACGGTGTCCATGGGTAGGGCCTTTAGGTCAGGCCTGTTACCCTACTCCCAGCGTCAGCGGGCGCCCTCCTTGAGAGCCATGGGAAACCGGTTCGCCATGACTTTCTCATCGCTGTTGACCGCTTCGATGCTCAGCTCATAGAGCTGCAGGAACTCCTCGGGATCGGCGGTGCCCTCGTAGCGAGGAGGCAAATCCGGCTTGAACTTGCCCAGCCAGGCGACAATACGCAGCTTGGGAGTGAAAGCGCGGTAGCCAGCTGTGGTCACCGGGACCCGCCTTCGGGGTGAAGCTTGGTCTTGATGGGGTCCGCGCCCTGCCGCTACGGGTGGCGCATGATCTTGCCGCAGCAGCCGGTCCCGGCGTGGTGGTGCGAGGAGCGGCGGAGCATTTTCTTGCGGTCGAGGGACCTCTTGACAGCTTCTTTCTTCACGCGCGGGCGCGGGACGCGGCGGGTCGCGTCGCGGAGCCGCGTGTCTTGGCGTCAGGGCGCCGTCTTAGTGCTGAGGTGGTGGAGGCGCTCCGTGAGCTACGTCGCCCATAGCTAGCGGAGGGCGAGGCGGAGAGAGGGACGGCGCAGGGGAGCCCCCTGCGGCGCGGACAAGCTCGGCGATGCGGTCGAGCCAGTCCTCATAGAGATCATCGACCGGATGGTAGCACAGGAGCTCGTGCGCCATGAGGAGCGTGGCCCGTGCGTCCATGGGAGGGCAACATGCATGGGAAGAAGAACCGGCCGGGGTCAGCGATGGAGTGGCGGTGCGGCCGTCCCGCCGCACCAAGGGATGCAGCGAGGATGCTTGTTGCTCGTTCCCCGCCAGGCCGGTGGCGGCGTTGGCGGCAGGAGACAGGGAACAACGAGGTGGCCCGCCGACGGGAGCCGTCTAAGCAACATGGGCGGCGAGGGCATCTCGGCACTCAGCACGAGCGCGGCGCGCGTCTGCCATGGAGACGACGAGGCAACGGAGCGCGGAGCGACGGAAGGAAGCTTCAGCGCACCCCTACCTGGCGCGCCAAATGTGGGATCATGGGTTCCGACCAACCCTTGAGGTTCGAACACTGGGGTGCGCGCGAAGGTTTTCTCCCTATCGATCCACGCCCTAGCTCTCTAAAATCTTGCGAACGAACTCAACAAACTCACAACACAGAAAGACACAAGATTTATACAGGTTCAGGCCACTGTTGTGGTGTAATACCCTACTCCAGTGTGGTGGTGGTGGATTGCCTCTTGGGCTGATGATGAACAGTACAAGGGGAAGAACAGCCTCCTCAGGTTGAGGTGTTCTTGTTCTTGGTGAACTTGTGTGGGTGAGATGATCTTGGATCCGCTCTCGACTTGTGATGTGGTCGATCCTCTAGGTCCGTCTGTCAGATGTGGGGTTCCGGCAAACCCTTGAGGTTCGAACACTAGGGTGCGCGTGAAGTCTTTCCCTCCTACCGATCTATGCTCTAGCTCGCTAAGATCTTGCGGACGAACTCGACGAACTCACAACACAGAAAGACACGGGGTTTATACTGGTTCGGGCCACCGTTGTGGTGTAATACCCTACTGCAGTGTGGTGGCGGTGGATTGCCTCTTGGGCTGATAATGAACAGTACAAGGGAAGAACAGCATCTTGAGGTTGAAGTGTTCTTGTGCATATGAACTTGTAGTGCGAGGATTCCCTCAAGCTAATGTGAGATGAGATCCGATCAGATTAGATCAGATCAGATCCGATCAGATTAGATCAGATCAGATCCCCTCCTATGGTGGTGGCTAGTCCTATTTATAGAGGCCCTGGTCCTCTTCCTAAATATTGAGCGGGAAGGGAGCCAACAATGGCGGGCTAATTTGAAAAGGGACAGCTAGTACAAGCTATCCTGGCAAAAGGTAGTCTGCGCCTGTGAAAGGCTCTGGGATGACACCGTCTTGGGCTCCACAATGACCTCCTTCTTGCAGTCCTCCTGGTCTTGGTCTTGTTGCACTGAAATGGAAACCTTTGCCTGAGGCCTTGGTACTCCACGGCTGCGCTTGCCTCCTTTGCACTAAAGAGGAAACAAGGACGCTACGCGCGCTGGCGCCAGCCTGGTGTCGATCGTCATGGCTCACGTCATGAGAGCCTCGTGAGGTTTGCCTTGCCTTGATATCTCCGCTCCTCGTGAGCCTGCCTGGCTAGGCCACTCCAGAGGAGGTCTTGCGTCGTCCGCCTCGCGAGGCTTGGCCCCTCGCGAGGGTCTTGGGTGCCTTGTTGGTGAAGATGGGCTGTACGGCCTACTGCTTGGCCACGCCGTGGGCCGCAGGCAGGCAAGTCTGGGGACCCCGTTCCCAGAACACCGACAGTAGCCCCCAGGCCCAAGGTGCGCGCGGGCTTGGCTTCGCGGCGAAGCCAAGGGTCAAGTTTGGAGCACCACGGGCCCCAAAAGCATGCGGCCTCGGTTGACGCGTGGCGGTTGATTGGGCGTGGGTGTCTCCGCTTCCCCATGCTGCCTCGGTAACTGCATGACTTAACAAGTCCCTGCGACATGCAAGGGAAACCATCATTACCTGCGATCTTGGGAGGTGCCGGTTGGCCTTCTTCCACTATAAATGGAGAGGGGGGCGGAGCCCCCGTCGCCCATCTCTTCCTCGCTTGCTTGCTTCTTCCTCCTTGCTCTACTGCTTGCTCCAATGGCACCTATCAGAAGGTTCTCCGTCGAAGAGAAGGGGAAAGCCCCTCGGGATGTCCCGGAGCCACTCCCGCCGAAGAAGAGGTCGATCCATCGCCGTGACGAAGCGGCAATGCAAGTGGTGACGAGGCCTTGGTGCGAGCGGCCTCCATCGGGGTACCCGCTACCCCTGTATGCCCAAGCCGAGGGCTCGGGAGGACAAAGTGACATGCAGCGCCGCCTACGCTACATTCGAGGTCGCCGCGCCACGGCGACGCATGCCGTCCACGCCGCAGACTCCTCGCGCGAGTTGGTGCTGTGGGCGCCGAAGCCTCCGAGCTCCTGGATCTGCTTCCCGCGGTTCTTCTCCGACGTGATGCCGCCGAGGGGGTCTCTCGAGCTCTGGCTGCAGCACGCCGACTGTAGCGCTCCGGCGACCGGAGCGGAGATCGAAGCGGTCCCCACCGATAAGATCTTCATGACCCGCTGCTGGGGGGAGATCGCTTGGGTCTGTCGTGCGAGGGGCGCCCTCGCGATCCACTTCAAGTACGATGGCGCCTCCATGCTCTTCTTCAAGGTTTTCGACGGCGAGGGCCGCCGCCTGGAGTGTTGCTCCGGAGAAGAGCGCGAGGCTGATGCGCGCTCCGCTCGCGACCACTCCAGCAGCAGCAGCCCTTGGGAGTCCAGCAGCTCTCCTGAGCTCTACGAGACTCCGGAGACGAGCGACGACAGCTACTCCCCCCCGAGCTCTCGCCGTGCTCGGAGCAGGGCTGTGGCGTCCGGCCACCGCCGCCGCTAATCTGGATGGGGTTGGCGCCGGTCTCCCGTGGCCCACTGTTGATGATGGCGTCCTCCATGGAAGGATGTAGATAGGATCCCCCTTAGCATCAACTTTTGTTTCCTGCGAAGAATCATGAATCACCCCGTGGGGGCATGTAAGGATCTGCAATGCCTTTGTACTTATCTTCCTTGTTATGGAGATTTGATGAACGCGTGTCCCATGAAGGCTCGGCCCCCTTTCTTTCCTCGCAAGAGCTTGTTGCTCTACGCTAACGGGTCCCGGTCCCAAGGCGGCTACAGCCATCGCTGGTATGCCAGGTCGCGATGCCGTGGTCAAGGCCAGGAGGTGCGTGGCCCAAGGTCCAGTAAGAGCCCCTGAGGTGCGATGCTCAAGAGGTCCCCCTTAGCGCCCAAGCGACCATGGTAAGGAAAGAAAGGAATATGACCTGGCCGCAATGGGGTCACAACATGGTGTTGGCGACTACTAGGCCCAAATATTTAGCCGATCCGAGGGCGAGACTTATCTTGCTGACTTCGCGGTGATTCCTAATGTTGCGCTAGGGCTGAGTGCCAACTTACGCGACATAGCTAGGCCGGTCCGTACGAGTTTTCCTTCTCCCGAGCTCCTCTTAGTGCTCTACGTCCTCAGGTCCTGGCCCTCGAGCGAGCTCAGCCGCCACTGGTATGCCCGGTCGTGATGCCGTGGTCAAGGCCAGGGGGTGAGGGCTGGATAGCCAGTAAGAGCTCCTGAGTCGCGATGCTCAAGAGCCCCCCTTTTAACCGCAAGCAAATTGCACGAGAGAAAAGGAGACTCACGGTGCCGCCTACTATCCTTCCTGCGGGGTCCCTGTGGACAGGCACAAGAAGAAACATGGTTTGTCGTTACTGCCGCCTGCCTGCCGCTGGTTGGTCCGGATGAAGTGAAGGCACTAAGGGCCTGGTGAGGTGACATGCACGACGCGTGCCGCGAGCCTGAGCTCGACCACTCAGATTTGTCAGTCGTGGCAGGGACGGACCCATGCACCAGTGCCGTGCCTGTGTAGAGGCCCCGAGGGAGGCGATGATCGAGCAGGTGATAGCAGTTGGCAGGTTAAGCATGAGGAACAGATCGACTTGGATAAAAGCAGGAAGATACATGCCACTGGGTCTGGCCCGAGCGGCGTGGGGATGATGCAGCCCGAGGGGCGCCCCCAACAAGGTAAGCTAAAGACTTAAGCAAAAGGGGTACATGCCACAGAGATGGACCCGTGTGGCCTAGGAATAATGCAGCCCGAGGGGTGCTCCCAGCTTAAATGAACTTGGAAGATGTTACCTGGTTCTGTAGACGAAGTAGAGTTGGTGCAGCTGAAGCCACACGTTGAAGGAATGGCTCCTCATGAGCCACCGGGACCCTGAGCCTCGGGAGGCTCTGAGGGCTCAGGAGGTTCCCTGAAGACCGTCCCCATCTCCTCCAGAACGGCGTGGAACCTGGCCTCCTGAGCTGCCAGGACTTGCCACACGTTGTGTTGATAGGCCGACGCCACACTCGGCAAGCCGAAGGGCATGCGAACGTAGCTGTGTGGTGGACCCTCACAGTGGCCCGCACGTGATGGCTAGAAGCGTTCCTGAGATGCGGCCCTGTTGAGCCCTGGGATGTCGATGCAGACGCGCAGTTCAACACCCTCGCCTGGATGGTGAATCGCGCTCGGTGAGCGGCTGTCGCCGCGCATGGCTCTCGCTACTTGTAGCTCTTGGGTGGTCTCAGTGATGAACTCCTGAGCGGTGGGCACTCCTTGCCCTGTGCTCTCCTGAGGGTCGCGTGCCACGAAGCACGCCTCCAAGTGGTGCCCAAGCGCCTCCCTCATGAGGTTGGCAAGGTCCGAGGCCCTCCAGAAGAGAGCCCCCGAGCCCTGCCCGAGGAGGGCGCTGGGTGCACTTTCCTATGCGGTGGAGGGAGGCACCCCTGGAGCGGGCGCTAATCCTGATGAGGCTCCTGATGCGACGCCATCTTCTTGGGGTCTTGAGCGACGTGGCAGCTTCTTCTTAGGGATGGTCTCCGGAGGGCCTTCACTTCTGCTGTCAGGGTCGTCGATTGCTGCGGCTTGGAAGGCGCGCTCAAGGGAGCACACCGCATCCCTTTCTTCACATGGGACCGTGATGATTCCCTTGCTTCCTGGCATCTTGAGAATGTTGTAGACATGGTGAGTGACTGCCATGAACTTGGCCAGGGCTGGATACCCGAGGATGGCATTGTATGACAGGCGGATGTGCGTGACGTCGAAGTCAATGAGCTCGGTGTGGTAGTTCTCGAGCTCCCCGAAGGTGACAGGCAGGCGGACCTGCCCTATCGGTGTGGTGGAACCGTTGGTCACTCCTGAGAAAGGCTTGGTTGGCTGGAGCTGCTCGTAGGGCACTTGGAGGTTGTCGAACGTGTCGACGGATAGGACGTTGAGCCCTGCGCCGCCGTCGATGAGAGTCTTGGTGACTTGCACATTGCTGATGACTGGGGAACACATCATAGGAAGGGTGCCAGCGGTGGCTACACACTTGAGCTGGTCGGCCGAGTCGAAGGTGATGGCATATTGGGACCACCTGAGCGGGCGCGTGGCCTCGAGCTTGGGGAGCGCCGCGTTCACCTCAAGAGCGAACTGTTTGAAGATAAGCTGAGACGCTGGGGCCTGAGCACCGCCAAGATGCAAGCGATCGCACGCGGCTCCTGGAAGCCCCCCAGCCCCCTCGTCCTGGTGGTGATCGTCGTTCCTTCTCGGTGGCGGCAACGGGGGAAGACCGACATTGCCCTGGGGCGATCCTCACAAGGCGGGTCCCTCCAGGCGCCCTCGCGAGGTTGGTCCTGCCAGCGGTCCTCACGAGGCCGGTCGCACCACTCCTGGCGCGAGCCACGGTCGTTCCAGCGTCCGCCTCCGCGTCCTCCTCCGCGGTCGTAGCCCTGGTCGTTGCGATCGGGGCGTCGACCGTAGCGTCCTTCCCGTATGGCTCTGAGCTCTTGATAGTCACTGGTGTTGTGGGTGTTCAGGTTGTGGAAGGCACAGAACGGACGACCATTCTTGGATGACCCAGGCTGATCTCTACCTCGCTTGGTGTTGGGCTCCGCTGCGAGCACCATTGCCTCTTTGCGCTTCATGTCCTTGGCCTTGGCCTTCTTCTCCTCCACTCCTGCATCTGGCAGCTCAAGGAGAGAGAGGCGCCCCTCCTCAGCTCTTGCGCACTTGGTCGCCAGGTTGAACAACTCCTGAGATGTGCAAAGCTCCTCGTGCATAGCCAGCTCTTCCTTCATCTTGATGTTACGGACGCCGTCTGAGAACGCGGAGATGATGGCTTTGTCCATGACCTTGGGGATCTTGAGGCGGGTGTTGTTGAAGCACTGGATGTACTTCTGGAGGATCTCTCCTGGCTGTTGCTTGAGGCGTAGATCGCCCGTGGCCAGTGGGCGGTCACGAGTGCCCTGGAAGTTGGCAACGAAGCGGTCGCGCATCTTCACTATGACCATCTCATCTCAAACCCTAGTTCATCTCTTGTATTCAATCTTTGTCCCAAAACCTTAGATTCATACCTGTGGATTGCTAGTAGTGTTGATTACTCCTTGTAGTTGATGCTAGTTGGTTTATTTGGTGGAAGATCATATGTTCAGATCCTTAATGATATTCAATACCCCTCTGATCTTGAACATGAACATGCTTTGTGAGTAGTTACGTTTGTTCCTGAGGACATGGGAGAAGTCTTGTTATAAGTAATCATGTAAATTTGGTATTCTTTCGATATTTTGATGAGATGTATGCTGTATTTCCTCTAGTGGTGTTATGTGAACATCGAAGACATGACACTTCACCATGATTTGGGCCTAGGGGGAGGCATTGGAAAGTAATAAGTAGATGATGGGTTGCTAGAGTGACAGAAGCTTAAACCCTGGTTTATGCGTTGCTTCGTAAGGGGATGATTTGGATCCACATGTTTCATGCTATGGTTAGATTTATCTTAATTCTTCTTTCGTAGTTTTAGAATGCTTGCAAGAGGGGTTAATCATAAGTGGGAGCCTTGTCCAAGTAAGGACATCACCCAAGCACCGGTCCAGCCACATATCAAATTATCAAAGTAACGAACGTGAATCATATGAGCATGATGAAAATTAACTTGATGATAATTCCCATGTGTCCTCAGGAGCGCTTTGCTTTATATAAGAGTTCATCCCAGCTTATCCTTTGCTATCAAAAGGATTCGGCCACCTTGCTGCACCTTTGATACACTTGTTACTTGTTACCCATTACGAATTATCTTACTACCAAACTATCTGTTGCCGATAATTTCAGTGCTTGCAGAAAATACCTTGCTGAAAACCGCTTGTCATTTCCTTCTGCTCCTCGTTGGGTTCGACACTCTTACTTATCAAAAGGACTAAGATTGACCCCATATACTTGTGGGACATCATCCATATGTGTGCTATGATTGTAGGACATGACCACACAAACGCAAGAGGTTAGTTAGGCCATTGTCCCGACCGAGAGCCAGTTCCAGCCGTCCTATATCAAGGACTCCCAGCCCGCATCGAGGACCATATGCCTCCTAATTCAGATGTGTTACAGTGTGCAGGCATGATACATCTCCATTGTATCTACTTTTCCAAACTCTTTTGCCCTTGTTTGGACTCTAATTTGCATGATTTGAATGGAACTAGCCCGGACTGACGTTGTTTTCAGCAAAATTGCCATGGTTTTATTTTTGTGTAAAAATAAAAGTTCTCGGAATGACATGAAAATCCACAGAGAAATTTTTTGGAATATATAAAACATATTGGTGAAAGAATCAACCGAGGGGGACCCACCACCTGTCCACAAGGGTGGGGACGCGCCCTACCCCCTGGGCGCGCCCCCTAGCTTGTGGGTTCCACGAAGCTCCACCAATCTCAACTCCAACTCCATATATTCACATTCAGGGAGAAAAAAATCAGAGAGAAGGATTCATCACGTTTTACGATACGGAGTCGCCGCCATCTCGTGTTCTTCCTTGGGAGGGCAGATCTGGTGTCCGTTTGGGGCTCCAGAGAGGGGAAATCGTTGTCATCGTCATTATCAACCATCCTCCATCACCAATTTCATGATGCTCACTACCATGCATGAGTAATCCCATTGTAGGCTTGCTATACGGTGATGGGTTGGATGAGATCTACCATGTAACCGAGTTAGTTTTGTTAAGGTTTGATCCCTAGTATCCACTATGTTCTAAGATTGATGTTGCTATGACTTTGCTATGCTTAATGCTTGTCACTAGGGCCCGAGTGCCATGATTTCATATATGAACCTATTATGTTTTCATGAATATATTTGTGTTCTTGATCCTATCTTGCAAGTTATAGTCACCTACTACGTGTTATGATCCGGCAACCCCGGAGTGACAATAGTCAGGACACTTCCTGGTGATGACCGTAGTTTGAGGAGTTCATGTATTCACTAAGTGCTAGTGCTTTGTTCCAGTTCTTTATTAAAAGGAGGCCTTAATATCCCTTACTTTCCATTAGGACCCCGCTGCCACGGGAGGGTAGGACAAAAGATGTCATGCAAGTTCTTTTCCATAAGCACGTATGACTATATTCGGAATACATTCCTACATTATATTGATGAATTGGAGCTAGTTCTGTGTCACCATATGTTATAACTGTTGCATCATGAATGCCATCCGACATAATTATCCATCATCGATCCATTTCCTACGATCTTTTCACATATTGATCTTTGCTAAGTTAATTTTCTGTTGCCACTGTTACGATTGCTATAAAACTGCTACTGTTACTTCTGCCGCCGTTACTGTTACTTCCATACTACTTTGCTACTAAATATTTTGCTGCAGATATTAAGTCTTTTAGGTGTGGTTGAATTGAAAACTCAGCTACTAATACTTGAGAATATTCTTTGGCTCCCCTTGTGTCGAATCAATAAATTTGGGTTGAATACTCTACCCTCGAAAACTATTGCGATCCCCTATACTTGTGGGTTATCAAGAAATTTTTCTGGCGTTGTTGCCGTGGAGCATATCACTATTCTCTTAGTCACTTGGGATTCATATCTGTTGATCACTATGAAGAATCTGGAAGATCAAAGAACCAAGATTTTTCCCTCAACTACGAGGGGAGGTAAGGAACTGCCATCTAGCTCTGCACTTGATTCATCTTCTGTTTTGAGTAAGCTTGCGACACCTACACCTGCTATTGATTCCGATATGTCGCATATTATTGATGATGCCACTTTTGCTATGCATGATGCTTATGATGATACTACTTCTTTCCTTGATAATACTGTGCCACTAGGTGGATTTCTTGATGAACAACTTGCTAGGGTCAGAGAGAATGAAATTACTGAAACTGATGATATTATTGAAACTAAAGATTATGATTCTCCCCCTAGATATGAATTGCCTAATGTACCTTAGGGTTATATTATGGATGAAAAAACTGCTAGAGATTTTTTTGCTTGCAATGATAGAGATGATCTTAAGAAACCGTTAGCTAAGCTGAAAGAAAAGTATTTGAATGCTAGAAGGCAATATGATCCTAAGTTTGCTACTTCACCTATCTTTGTTACTGATAGTGATTATGAATTCCCCAGGATATGATTTACTACTTCTCTGGAAAATATTTCCCTGCTCAAAGGAAACAAGTTGCTTTAAAGGAAATATTTAACTTTGTGCAATCTGAAGAAGAGGGTCTCCCACAAGCTTGGGGGAGGCCCATCCAATTATTTAATGCTTTTCCTGATCATCCTCTCAAGAAAAATGAAATACTCGATATCTTTTATAATGGACTAACCAATGCTTCTAGGGACCACCTGGATAGTTGTGCTGGTTGTGTTTTCAGGGAACAAATTGTTGAGCAAGCTGAATTGCTATTGAATAATATATTGAGTAATGATAATGATTGGACACTTTCTGAACCAACTCCTAAGCCAACTCCAAAGAAAATAGGTATTCTATTTCTCAGTCCTGAAGATATGCAAGATGCAAAGAAATCTATGAAAGAAAAAGGTATTAAAGCCGAAGATGTTAAGAATTTACCGCCTATTGAAGAAATACATGGTCTTGATAACCCGACATAGGTAGTAGAGGTAAATTCTCTCTATAGATTTGATGAAGGTGATATTCCTCATAATAAGTCTTCTAGTCAATGCTTGGATGAGTTTGATAATTTTATTGTTAAACAAGAAAACTTCAATGCTTATGTTAGTAGACAATTGAAGCACAATGCTCACATGCTTGACTGCTTGGGTGATTATATGAGTATAACTGTTAATGATCTTAAGCTTATTAGTAAGCATGCTTCCATGGTTAAAACCCAAGTAGAGCAAGTACTTAAGGCACGGGATGATTTGCTTAATGAGTTGAATAGTAAGAACAATGATAATGCTGTTAGAGTTATGACTAGAGGTGGTAAAATGACCCAGGAACCTTTGTATCCTAAGGGTCATCCTAAGAGAGTTGAGCAAGACTCTCAGAGAATTAATACTGATACACCTAGTCCTAGTAATAAAAAGAAAAAGAAAACTGATAGGACTTTGCATGCTTCTAGTGAACCTGTTATGGATACACCTGAGAATCCCATATTTCTATTTCTGATGCCGAGACACGATCTGGTGATGAACATGAACCTAGTGATAATGTTAATAATGATGTTCATGTTGATGCTCAACCTAGTAATGATAATGATGTAGAGATTGAACCTGCTGTTGATCTTGATAACCCACAATCAAAGAATCAACGTTATGATAAGAGAGACTTCATTGCTAGGAAGCATGGTAAAGAAAGAGAACCATGGGTTCAAAAACCCATGCCTTTTCCTCTTAAGCCATCCAAGAAAAAGGATGATGAGGATTTTGAGCGCTTTGCTGAAATGATTAGACCTATCTTTTTGCGTATGCATTTGAGTGATATGCTTAAAATGCCTCCTTATGGTAAGTATATGAAAGATATTGTTACAAATAAAAGAAAGATACCTGAAGCTAAAATTTCCACCATGCTTACTAATTATACTTTTAAGGGTGGAATACCAAAGAAACTTGGAGATCGAGGAGTACCAACTATACCATGCTCCATTAAAAGAAACTATGTTAAAACTGCTTTATGTGCTCTTGGAGCAGGTGTTAGTGTTATGACTTTCTCTTTATATCGTAGACTTGAATTAAATAAGTTAACACCTACTAAAATCTCTTTACAAATGGCTGATAAATCAACTGCTATACCCATCGGTATTTGTGAGGATGTGCCTGTTGTGGTTGCAAACATTACTATCTTAACGAACTTTGTTATTCTTGATATTCCTGAGGACGGTCGATCATCCTTGGTAGACCCTTTTTGAACACTGCAGGGGCTGTTATTGACTGCAACAAAGGCAATGTCACTTTTCATGTTAATGGTAATGAGCATACAGTACACTTTCCGAAGAAACAACCTCAAGTTCATAGTATCAATTCTATTGGAAAATTTTCAAATATTACTATTGGAGGTTTGAATTCCCTCGTTCCTACTACCAAAAAGAAATATGATATTCTTATTGTTGGGGACATGCATATCCCCGTTGAGGTAACCTGGTGTTATTCGAAAATTTTCCGGTTTCATGTCATTCCAAAGAAGTTTGTTAATAAGACTTGATCAACCTTGTTAATGGATTCCTTTTGGTGAGCATGAGATGGATGGATTTAGAAAGCACAACTTTATGTACCCACTTTTTACTTTCTGTTATTTAGATTAAATAAAGCAAAATTAGTATTTTCTGTCTATTTTCTGAATTATCCATGCAATGAAAAAATGTCCCGAAAACAGAAGTTCTCCAAATGCACTAAATATTTACTATGATTTTTATAGAATATTTGAGAATTTCTGGCACTAAGAATACACCAGGGGGCTTCACCAGTGGGCCACAAGGGTGGAGGGCGCGCCCTACCCCCCTAGGCGCGCCCCCTACCTTGTGGGTCCCATGTGGGTCCCCTTCACTTATTCCAGTACCCATCCACTTCATCTTCCTCCAGAAAAAATTATCCCGTAGCTCAAACCTGTGTTCTTGCTCATCTTGCAGCCATTTTCGATCTCCTTGTGCAAAGCTCCATTTGCAAAGCTGTTTTGGGGGATTGTTCTTCGGTATGTGACTCCTCCAATGGTCCAATTAGTTGTTGTTCTAATGATTTATTTATTGTAAATTTTTGCTATTGTGGTGACCTTGTTCTTGAGCTTGCATGTCAAATTTATATGGTCCAAAGTAGTTTTGATGCATGATTTAGCCTCTATACACTTGTAGGAGTAGTTGCTATCAATCTTGTTGAGTTTGGTTCACTTTTATTTTGAGATACTAAAAATTTCAGAATTTTTTCAGAGGAAGAAAAATGTACCAAGGTGGTTCCTTGAGGAAGCAAGCACCGAGGCTCGTGATATGTGAGCTGGACCTTGAACTACCAAGGGAAGCTCAAGTGCGGCCTTGTGAATGGCCGTTTGATGAACTCATGGTTCATGCAGGTTTCAAGGATGAGTTTGATTCATACATACAAAATGCCGGCCTTGAAGACGTCGTGTCAGATAAGTGCCGACAATACTAGCACCTCACCGATTCATTTGTGCGAAGATTTAAATTTACATCACAGTGCAATACTTGTACTGTCCTGTTTGATCTTTATGATAAATCTTATACCATGGACCTAGAAGATTTTAGTGTTGTATGCAAAATTCCACAATGGGGTATTCTTAGTGAGCCTCACAAAGATGAATACAATGATTTCCTTGCTAGCATCACTGTGGGAGAAACTAGAAATATCACACAAGCTACCATAGGGAGCATTCACTTTCCTGTCGTACATAATTTTGCTCTCTTTATAGCTAGATGCATTAACGGTAAGCATGAGATTGCCACCTTTGCGTTCCAGATCTTAGTGTCCTCAAGTGTGCGGTGTTAGGTGATAAGCGATATAACTTGGGGGCTATTATTGCGAGGCGGTTACAACTTAATGCTAAATATGGAGATTTATTTGGTGGGATTTATGCAACTCGTTTAGCTAATTATCTTGGTGTACCCATAAGAGGGAATGAAATTGAGTTGCCACCTGCTTTTCTAGATTATAATGCTATGGTATGCTACCAGTTTCTTGAGAGGAACGAATAGTCCCTCCAGTATCGACTAATCTTTGACAGACGGCGTGTTGTCTATATTACCCTTCCTGCTCCTTCCTTCTTTAACTTTCAGGTAAAAGGGAGATATTTTATAACTAGAGAGGAGGCAAACGAGTATGAGAGAGCAGCGAAGGCCACTCGCCTCCAAGAAGCAGGTCGCCAAGCAATAGCTATTGCAGCACAGTACAACCCCAACTATGATTTTGGATACAATCTGGGCTAGGAGTGGCCCTAGACCAACTTAGGCTAAGAGCCTAAGCTTGGGGGAGTACGCATTTCTCACCGACATTACATTCTTGTTCACACACTCATTCCAGTTGTCGGTGTTCATACTTTTTCAATGTATTATCCATGTTAGTTTATTTCTTTTTCTCGCTTCCTTCTTGTGTGTGTTTGAAAAACCTTAAGGGAAACCAAAAAAAATTAGTTGTAGCTTATTTCCTTTCCATGTTTAATTAGTTGTAGTATTAAAAGAAAACCCCAAAAGATTTCTCGTTCTTCTTTTGCTTGTTGGGAGCTTTCCCGCGTAAATAGTTTTTCTCGTTCTTATTTTACTTTCTTCAGAAAAACAAAAACTTCAAAAACATTTCAGTGTCTTTCTTTGAATTTCTTTTCTTTTCTTTGGGGGTCGAGAGGAGAAGACCACGATGAAAATGTTGAGTGGCACTCATATGCATTATTGTTGATCTAACAAAGATCCCATATTACCTTGTCTTCTCCTTTGAATAAATGGTTGCAGATTCCAGTTTAGTCCAACGCACGTGCACTATTATTATTATCCACACCGTTTGGTGGTGCAAGTGAAAGGCAATAATGACGATATGTGATGAAATGATTGAGATGAGGAAAAGCTGGTATGAACTCGACCTATATTGTTTTTGTAAATATGATTAGTTCATCGTTCTTGATTCATCCCATTATGAATGAAACATGTTGGCAATGACAATTAGAGATTACTAGTCATCAACCCATGCGGCTGCACGGGCTAGAAATTCCCTGTCTTAACATTGTTGCGTAAATTCATTTTTCACATTCTTTTTGAATAAGAGCGTCGACGTATGTGCAAATTCTTCTGCCCTTGAGTTGTGACAATAGTATCAACATTTTTAGATAGATACACTTGTTGGTCAAAAACATCATGTGAAATATAATAGATGAAGAGAAGTATAGAGACATCCTAATATGTTTCTATCGGTTGAACCTTTCTTGTGTCAAAATAATAGAAGTAATTTCCACCCTTGGATCAACATCAAGGGTAGGACATTTTGGTAAGATGATCTTTAATACTCATCGTATTATTGATTATTTTCTAGAAATATGGAGGTACAAATGTGGAAAAACGGAAATTCAAACAAATAGCCTTGAGAAATGATTGCTTTCAACCCTTTTCAGTGGTGAAACATAACCCGTGAAAAGTATCCATGCCATGATAACTAAAATGCCAATTGCGATTCCAAATTGCCAATGAAAAATATTTCTAATCTTAGACTAAATATAAATTACTACAATAACCAATTTTAGTTAGGTAATTAAAGAATATCAATCATGAGAATCATCATTATGTACACATAAAATGTATACTCTTAAGCTAAGCCATTGCCTACAATTTTGAATAATAAGAATGTGCTTATTATCATGCTAATGTGCCCTTTCCTCTCAGGATATCCAACGAACACGTTCCTGCCTAAACATGGTGATGCTGGTCCCTTTACTCCTTAGTGTGATGATAAAATTGAGAATTTATGAGCCAGTGACTACATTAATATCGCAGTTATGAATCATCAGTTCACTTTAACCTAGATCGTATAAGTATGAAGGTTTAACATCAGTATATAATTTTCATCATTCCTCCAATTTTTTAATATGATCTATTAACCTAATGAGCTACCGAGGAGTCTGCTTCCTGTAGTTGGTACATATACCAAGTCAAAGCTTAGGAAAAATATATCTCAACTACAATTTGGAAAATTTTAGGGAGAGATATTTTTCATTTCTGATTTATTTTATCCTGGTCATGTTTCTTTTCTTACAAAAGGAATGAAAAATCATTCATGAATAGACTATTTTTTTCTAAATGTAATGCTTTGGGGAGCATTAATTTGTACGTATCTATTTAATTTCATTTCTCTCATGGGAACATGCACGTGGCTAAGGAACATTCAGGTATACATTTTCTTTTCTAAGCGTACGACTTTTGGGAGCATTTATTTGTACGTGACTTTAGTTTGTTTTTTCTCAAGGGAACATGCACGTGATTTTTATTTTGGGTGATATTTGGGAGAGGGACTCTTTTTCTACCATGGGGCCTAAGGACGTTTCATTTGTGTGTATCTTTTTTTGATAACATATCTTGTTTTTTGTTTATGAATGGAGAAGACAAATGGATTTTATTTATTTTTGGTCGGGACTTGAATGTCAACATCCATGGCTATTTTTTGTGCGTGTGGGTTTTGATCCTTTTTTATACTTTTGGTACGTGTTGTTTTTTCCACTAAAATATATATGGCATGGCTGACTAACTGATCTTGACCATTAAAATAAAAATAAATAGGTTTATGAGTTTTTCATGATTGAAAATTAATGTATATTTTCAACTTATATTACCCTTAAGTGATTTCACATAATAAAATTTCTGGTTTCTTGGGTTTTTAAGTAACATTTCCCTTTTTCTAGGAAACCAAGAGAGACCCAAGGGAGGAAGGCTCCCATACGTGGTAGATTTCCTTTTCTAGGATACGGAGAGAGTCCCGAGGGAGCAAGACTCCCGTACGTGATAGTATGAGACAACATGTCTTATATTTCATCCGACGGCTACGAATACATTATATATTAATCAGATGGTCAAAATTACTTAATTCTAAGGATTAACGTGGTGCCTCGTATGGTGCCTCCAATTAGTAAATATAAGATAGTTATTCATGCCATGCTTAATTAGCTAGGAGTTTATAATGGTTTACCTTGCATGCCAACATGCTTTTAAAATGGTTGTGATGTAGTATGATAAGATGGTATCCTTCTTTGAATGATTCAAGTGGCTTGACTTGGCACATGTTCACGCATGTAGTTGAAACAAAATCAACATAGCCTCCACGATATTTATGTTCATGGTGATTTATATCCTACTCATGCTTGCACTCAATGTTGGTTAATCTCAATGCATGTTCATGACTGTTGTCGCTCTCTAGTTGGTCGCTCCCCAGTCTTTTTCTAGCCTTCACTTGTACTAAGCGGGAATACTGCTTGTGCATCCACTTCCATAAACCCAATTTTTTTTCATATGAGTCTACCATACCTACCTATATGCGGTATTTACCTGATGTTCCAAGTAAATTTGCATGTGCCAAACACTAAACCTTTAAATGATAATCTGTTTTGTATGCTCGAATCACTCATGTAGCAACTAGGGCTGTCAATATCTTCCATGCTAGGTGGGTTATTCTCATGATGAGTGGACTCCGCTCACCATTCACGAGAAAATGGCTGGTAACCGAGATGCCCAGTCCCATGCTCAAATCAAATCAAAATATAATTGCAAACAAAACTCCCCCAGGACTGTTGTTAGTTGGACGGTACCCACTGTTTCGGACCATGGAATGTGCTTGTTGGTGGTGGGGGAGTATAAACTTTACCA
Organism: Triticum aestivum; assembly: GCF_018294505.1. NCBI lineage: Eukaryota > Viridiplantae > Streptophyta > Magnoliopsida > Poales > Poaceae > Triticum > Triticum aestivum. The sequence continues at coordinate 171,099,515 of NC_057800.1, read as the reverse complement.
TTCTGTTTGGGAACCGCCTATAATGTATCTAGTATGGAAGATACCAAGATCTCTTGGTTGTTATGTTGACAATGAAAGCATACCACTCAAAATAATATTTATCCCTATTTCAAAAACTCGAGATCTGGCACCTCTGCAAATCTCTGCTTCCCTCTGCAAAGGGCCTATCTATTTACTTTTATTGCCGAGTCATCATCCTCTTATAAAAAGCACCAGTTAGAGAGCAGCGCTGTCATTTGTATGCATTGTTATTAATTGATAATTGAGTATGACTGGATCTCTTTTACCATGAATTACAATGTCTAGTCAGTCCTTGATCTTCAGGGGTGCTCTGCATTTATGTTTTGCGGTCTCAGAAAGGGCTAGCGAGACACCATTTTGTTATACCATATCATGATTGTTTTAAAAAAGTGTTGTTATCCGAGATTCATTATTATTGCTCGCTAGTTGATTATGCCATTGATATGAGTATATGTGAGACCTAAATGTTACTGTGAATATGGTTAGTTCATAATCTTTGCTACAAACTTGAATGCTGGCTTTACATATTTGCAACAGCAAGATCAAACAGAGTTTGTAAAAGTTTTTCTTTATCACTTTTAGTTTGTCAACTAAATTTCTTGAGGACAAGCAATGAGTTAAGGTTGTGGGAGTTGATACGTCTCATCGTATCTACTTTTCTAAACTCTTTTGCCCTTGTTTTGGACTCTAATTTGCATGCTTTGAATGGAACTAATCCGGACTGACGTTGTTTTCAGTAGAATTGCCATGGTGTTATTTTTGTGCCGAAATAAAAGTTCTCGGAATGACCTGAAAATCTAAGTTACTTTTCCGTTGCCACTGTTACAATTGCTACGAAACTGCTACCATTACCTTTGCCACCGTTACCGTTACTTCCATACTACTTTGCTACTAAATATTTTGTTGCAAATATTAAGTCTTTTAGGTGTGGTTGAATTGACAACTCAGCTGCTAATACTTGAGAATATTCTTTGGCTCCCCTTGTGTGAAATCAATAAATTTGGGTTGAATACTCTACCCTCAAAAATTGTTGTGATCCCCTATACTTGTGGGTTATCTAGGCATAGGTCCTCTTTTGTGCCTACAACATTTGTGCTCGTTGTGCCAAATGATGTTGTTGACGCAGCTGCATGAACGGCAGCTGCAAAGGCAAATAGGGATGACAGGGGACAACATGAATTGGCGGCCATTCATGTCCACGTTTGTGCTTAGCAAGATGTGTGAGCTTATATATAGTGTGGTTAGGAGTGACAAGGGCTTCAAGGAGGTGCACTTCAACATCGTTGCGAAGTAGGTGTTCAAAAGTTCCGTTGCCAGGAGGTGACCTCCAACCTGGTCTACAACCACCTCGAGAAGTAGAGAGCTAGATGTATGCAAGTATCCAAGCTCAAAGACCTTAGGTATGCCTCGTGGGATAAGACCACTTGCCCAATCATTCTGGAGGCAGAGCTCTACCAAGGCCACACCGCGGTTAGCTCACGCCCCTTGTTTTAGCCTGTCAACCATTGTCTTCTTGTAACTAACCACATTGTGTTTCTTTCTTAGGACCACCCCAAAGACGCAGAGTTTCTCAGCACACCCATCTAGAATTACAACCAGATGTAACACATCTTCTCCTTTGGGCTGGCAGCAGGCAAGCATGCCATGGGATCCGTGAGCTGCTCGGTTCGCCCATGCCTGAGTTTCCACACACCCAGGAGTCAAAGAACATCGTCCTTGATGGTCCTGGTGAGGTCTTTGAACACGTCCATGTGCTTCATAGAAAGAGGAAAAGGGGCGGCTTGATGGAGGACGAGATCAGTGTGTTCACCAACATGACCGGGGCCGCCAAGGAGGTGGCAACTTCCATAAAAGAGAGCAATCCACTCGACATCCACCCTAACCTCTACACCGCCGTCATGGATCAAGGTGGCTTCAGCCAAGAGGCTCTGATGGCAAATCTGAGCCACCAGCTGGACAACAAGACCCATGGTATTGGGTTTGTTGACATGGCAGACACTCACAAGATGCTCTGGCTCAGCTGCTGGCTAGGCAAGCACTACTAACTGTGTTGTCTCTAGTGGTGGTGACCGCGTGTATGATCCTCGACGGTGATGGCAATGGCGACGATGTATATTTTGTGTAGCTAGGGCTTGAAAACTATTGATGGTATGTATATTTTGGTGAGGTGGTATATACTACCCCACCTCACGCTGATGGCGATCTTGGAGTGGTAGGATTACACCTTCTTTTGGATGTGTTGGTATGATGACACCATAGTAGTGGTCGGATGAATTTGCTATGCCGTATGATCATGCATGCTTTGTTATGTTTCATTTCTAGTGTGCTCCATTGCTTGCTGCTTGAATTGTTGCTCTTCTGCAATGCTAGGACAAGTGGTATGTAGTATTTCGAGGGAGGGTTCTAGGGCTTTACAGTTCATGGGAAGCATGCAATGAATAACTATCACATTACAAGAATAGCTGCCATAGAGGGTTTAAGAGTAGGCAGGTGGCAGAGGATGCTTACTCCAAGACCATGCTCAAGCAGACATCATCATCCGATTCGTCGTGATTGTAGTGTTGTTTTGTTGCTGTGATCATGTGTAAGATGTAGCGGGCAAGCTCACCATGTAGGGTGCAAGGTTACCACACCTTGCTGCCCATGTGCAACCAAACATCATGTATTTGCATTTGCGCGCCAATGCAGGACACCAAACACCATATGCCAAAACCGATCCCCTAATGCAGGCAACCCTGATGCGGGCAACCAGACGATGTGCAGATGTTGGTTTTTCCCTGTTTTTTCTCAATCAGGCCCAAGTGGGCAACAAGGCAAATTCATAGCCAGAAACCAAACACACCCCTATACGACTCATCAAATAGACCATGGATCTCTCTCCTAAGTAGACCAGTCGCCATCCTTTCCCCTAAATATGTACTGTAGGTCCTAATCATGCATAACTCGCACTTGTGGCATTAAAGGAAATAAATACTCTGACTGGAAATTTCTCTTGTTTGTTCTGCAAAATGAGTGATGCAATACAAACAACAACTCCTAAAATGCTGGATGGACAAGAAGTCTCTGTTAGCAGCTGGATTTTGGGCACCAATAATTCTATCAGAGCAGCAAATAGCTCAGGTTTATGTCGCTGAAAATATGATGAAAATTACACCTATTTTCCTCCGGAATTTATCTTTTTCACAACAGGGGAAAATGAACCAAGCAATCCTCAAAAAGCTCAAACCCAAGAGAAACTGAAAGTGAATAGAAGGAACGAACTTCCAAAACTGTCCAATTTCTGGACAACAAAAGTGCCATATTACAACAACTTTGTTTTTCCACTGTACCCCCAGGACTTCCAGCACCACGTGCTAAATATGTACATCATCGACAACACGCGCATCTTGCAGCGTTACACATATTCGTATAAGAAAAAATTGGTGCTTGAGTCAAAAATAGTAAAGTTGCTAATGCTATCTAGCAACACAACTAGCTTAACAACGTGTAGAAACTGACCTCCTGGAACAACTTGTACATACCCATTATAAGAGAAAGAAAAATTTAAAATGTTGGTCTGGGTATCAACCCGAGCTTCCACAAGAACTACCAATCTGGGCCACAACGTCGCTAACCAACAGCCTGATGACATGGGTACCAGAATGCCGGGAGATTTCTATGCATTCTTCCAAGTCTGCAGTGCACTCCAACTTCACCCACTTGTGATAATCGTCAATGTACTTGATATCAAACATGCCAGCATTCATCCTCAGCCTTTTGACAACCTCGTCTTTCAATGCCATAATGATGTCTATTATTGTAGACACGTGTTGGGCTTCCAAGCGCAGAGTTTTGTAGGACAGTAGCAATTTTCCCTCAAGTGGATGACCTAAGGTTTATCAATCCGTGGGAGGTGTAGGATGAAGACGGTCTCTCTCAAACAACCCTTCAACCAAATAATAAAAAGTATCTTGTGTCCCCAACACACCAAATACAATGGTAATTTGTATAGGTGCACTAGTTCGGCGAAGAGATGGTGATAAAAGTGTAATATTGATGGTAGAAATATATTTTTATAATCTGAATAAATAAAAACATCAAGGTAGCAAATAGTAAACGGGCACAAAAACGGTATTGCAATGCTTGAAAATGAGACCTAGGGTCCGTACTTTCGCTAGTGCAATCTCTCAACAATGCTAATATAATTGGATCATATAACCGTCCCTCAATGTGCAACGAAGAATCACTCCAAAGTTCCTATCTAGTAGAGAACATACAAAGAAATCATTTGTAGGGTACAAAACCACCTCAAAGATATTCTTTCCGATCGATCTATCCAAGAGTTCGTACTAAAATAACACCAAATAATTTCAGATTCATAATACTCAATCCAACACAAAGAACCTCAAAGAGTCCCCCAAGATTTGTACCTGAGAAACAAAAGACGAGAATGTGCATCAACCCCTATGCATAGATTACACCAATGTCACCGTGGGAATCCGCGAGTTGTGTGCCAAAACACATATCAAGTGAATCAATATGATACCTCATTGTCACTACGAGTATTCATATGCAAGACATATATCAGGTGCTCTCAAATCCATAAAAGTATTCAATCCGATAACAATGAAACCTTAAAGGGAAAACCTCAATTCATCACAACAAGATACAGAGGGAAAACTCCATATGATCCAACTATATTAACAAAGCCCGCGATACATCAAAATCGTGACATCTCAAGAACACGAGAGAGTGAGAGAGTGAGAGATTAAGCACATAGCTATTGGTACAAACCCTCAGCCCCAAGTGTGGACTACTCCCTCCTCATCGTGGTGGCCGCCGGGATGATGAAGATGGCCACCAGAGATGATTCCCCCCTCCGCCAGGGTGCCAGAACGGAGTCTAGATTGGTTTTCAATGGCTCCAGAGCCTTGCGGCGGCGAAACTTCTAATCTAGGTTAACCTCGAGGGTTTTTGGAATTTTTTGGAATTTATAGGGTAAAGAGGGGGTGCGGAAGGCCACCGAGGTGGGCACAACCCACCTGGGCTGGGTTGTGCCCCTCGGGGCACCCCCAGGTGCTGCTCTGGCCCATTGGTGGTCTTCTGGTCCATAAAAAAAATCCACAAAAAGTTTCACAGTGTTTGGACTCCGTTTGATATTGATTTCCCGTGATGTAAAAAACAAACAAAAAACAACAACCGGCAATGGGCACTGGGTCAATAGGTTAGTCCCAAAAAATGATATAAAGTTGCTATAAAATGATTGTAAAACATCCAAGAATGATAATATATCAGCATGAATACCTCATAAATTATAGATACGTTGGAGACGTATCACATAACGCCGCTAGAACACTGGAAGTGGAACCTTACAATGTCTTCCTTAAAGCTCGCCTTTATCATCACAGTCCCAGAATTTCACATTCGCCCAAAATTGCTGGGAGGGGCCAACATTGGTTGGCCAATTGCTGAACCGAAGAGATTCTTCAAATCCTTGGAACTACCAGAATCCTCAATGAGCATCCTCGAAAGTGGTAGCTTTGGTTCTTGGAAGGGTTCTTTTGTGAACTCTTCTGAATTCAGTTGTGGTTCCAAGAACATCGAAGCAATAGGCTGGCAAACAAACGTCTAGTTTGCCGGACTTCCCTGACATGAGCCCTCTGAAGTATGTGAATTTATACTGCCTTCTCCCTATGAGCTTATCGAGAGAGAAGCTTTGTTTGCTTCAAGTTGAACATTGTTCCCAGTGTCTGCAAATCCTTGCTGGGAGATGACTGCACCAAAGTGGTTACCATTTTCTTGTGACTTCTGTAAAGATGAATCTCTGTCACCATCAACCAATATGTACTGTAGGCCCTAAATATGCATAAATCGCCCATTTATTTTTGAAAATGGGGTCTTTCCCCGTTTCATTAATGAAACCAAATAGTCAATCATACAACCAAAACACACCAGTTACCACCTAGGTTTAGCCCATAATGGACAAGCATCAAGCTTCAACAGCCCTAGTAACCCAACATTTTTCACCACCCTCATTCACCTCTCACACAAGAGTAGGCGAAAACATCCAACCCAAAACTGAACTGGGCTGAACTATTCCAACAAGTAGAACCCAGTTTCAGTAGTAGTCAAACATCTTCCAACCTTGGAATCCATGTAGCCCACCCTCTCCCTCTCCGAGCTTGAAAGATCTCCTTGGCGACTCGATCCAGTAGTTTTGTGCATCGTTGCAGCTCCAGTTGTGCGCCCTCCCTTCCCTGCAAAAGACTCAAATCATTAATCCAATAATAAACAATTAATTGCTTCATATCCTTTAACGACTCATGATTCAGTTGGGCCATTTTCAGCCTGTGTTTTCTTTTGGCCTTCTAAGTCCCATATATTCTCGGGCTCATTTCTGACCCTCGATTACTTATGGTCCATTACTGGCTTGTTCCGCTAATGGGACAAATTTGGCCCGTGGTTATAGTCAGCCCGTTAACCCTATGGCCCTTATTCATCCCGTCATGTATTATGACCCATTAACGACCCATTATGTCTGACGATAAAATTAAGCATGTCATGTCTTACAACCTATTAATGACCCATTATGGCATGATCCCATAAACAGATGGTTCCGATTCTAGCCCGTTCATGGCCCAAATAGTGTTTTGACTTTGGTCCACGATCAATATGGCCCATGGATCCTACGACCCGTAAGAGGTCCATGGATCGTAAGGCTCGTAGGAGGCCCATGGTTGTATGACTCGTAGGAGGACCATGGATTATACGACCCGTAGGAGGGCCATGGTTACAATGGCCCATATGTGGACCATTGTTATTGCGGCCACAAGAAAACCGAGGAAAAAGAACCACAATACTACTAGCAAACAAATAAACAAGACTATAAGAAAATAAATAAGCAAGCAACTAACACTAGCATATTACGATGATTACACGGATTACATCCACTAGGCATCAAAGTTTGTCACCAGTGAAAATAGAGGCAACAAAGCAGCATATTACATACACTGCGCGTCAAAGTTGGCTAGTAGTGCAAATAACCGCCGCAGCAAAACAAGTCCAGAACTGAAACCACTTTACAAGAGCTCTAGAAGCAATATCCTAGGTACCCACCATGCTGGCAAGAAGATTAGCAAGCTTATTAGCTTTCTCTTGTTTGGCCCTTAAATCCTTCAACTCTTGTCGTTGCATCAGAAAGTATGCATCAGAATTCTGAAGGGACTTCCTCAGTCCTTCGGCTTCTTGTCGTAGCACAGCTAATTGATGTCTTTCAACTTGTAGTTGAGACTCAAGAAGTTGACCTGATTCAAACAGCGAGTTCGAAGAGCTTGTGCCAATAGTAGTTGCTAGTAACTCGAACACTACATCAAGACATGATTTTGGGGTTGTTTCACTGTCTTCAAGATAGTTTTTATCTGCTTTCGAGATAAACATGGATGTCTCACTATATTGAACCTTATTTGCATTACTTCCTTTACCATTGCATAATGGGGGTACCCTTCTCCAATATTTTGTCGGGATTCTAAAAGAGAAACAAGGAGACACATCACATGTTTAGCATGTTGTATATGAAACTCATTTTGGTAAACCAGTTCAATAGTAAAGTGGATGAGATAACATCATGAAACAAACATATATCTATGTACTATGGTCACTGTATGGTCTATATCATTCTAGTTTATGTTGCAAAATCAAGATAGACACATAGTTCAAATCATATATATTTAAGACACAACAACATAGACAAAATATAAGTGTGTGGAACTACACAACACTAACAACACTTGTAATGTGCATGACAAGAGAACATAACTGTTTATACAATTGAAATCAACATAGAGCAAGTTACAACAGCAAACCAGTTAAACAAACAGGTTTAACATATACCTGTTGCGCCGTTGGAGTTTCAATTGCATCCTTCAAATTTGAAATTAGTTGATATGAGTAAATACAGCGATGCAAGAGCAAAGGATTATGAACCATAGCTACAGAACCTGACCTGAGAACAATTGTTCTTCTACTTTAAGTGTTGAGTTGGGGTTCGAAGTGGTGGTCCTCATGCTTTTGGCACTGCAGTTGCCTTAGTAATTTCTCGTGTTTGGGTGCTCTATGGTGGAGACGATGATGTGTTGACTGGAACTGGGTTACTATCTGCTGGGGTTGGGGTAAGAATGGGTGTAGCTAGTTCTCTGTCCAACTGGGTAGGAGTACAAGCTGCGAGAGTCTGGGTTATGTGTGGTGGGGCTGGTTCTTGGGCAAGTACAATCGTGGTTCTATCTGCATCGACGGGTGCTACGTCTCCAACGTATCTATAATTTTTGATTGTTCCATGTTGTTATATTATCATTCTTGGATGTTTTATAATCATTTTATATCATTTTGGGTACTAACCTATTGACATAGTGCCAAGTGTTAGTTGCTGTTTTCTGCATGTTTTTTACATCGCGGGAAATCAATACCAAACGGAGTCCAAATGCAGCAAAACTTTTTGTCGATTTTTTTGGACCAGAAGACATCTAGTGGGCCGAAGAAGCACCAGGGGGATGCTCCGAGGGGAGCACAACCCACCAGGCGCGCCTGGAGGCCCAGGCGCGCCCTAGTGGGTTGTGCCCACCTCAGGTGCCCCCGGACCGCCTCTTTACTCTATAAATACCCCAATATTCTAGAAACCCTAGGGTAGTCGACAAAAATCAATTACAGCCACTGCAGAGTCTAGAACCACCAGATCCAATCTAGACACCATCACAAAGGGGTTCACCACTTCCATTGGTGCCTCTCCGATGATGCATGAGTAGTTCTTTGTAGACCTTTGGGTCCGTAGTTAGTAGCTAGATGGATTCCTCTCTCTCGTTTGATTCTCAATACAATGGTCTCTTGGAGATCCATATGATGTAACTCTTTCTGCGGTGTGTTTGTTGGGATCAGATGAACTTTGAGTTTATGATCAGCTCTATCTTTTTATCCATGAAAGTTATTTGAGTTTCTTTGATCTCTTATATGCATGATTGCTTATAGCCTTGTATTTCTTCTCCAATATTTGGGTTTTGTTTGGCCAACTTGATCTATTTATCTTGGAATGGGAAGAGGTGCTTTGTAGTGGGTTCGATCTTATGGTGCTTGATCCCATTGACAGAAGGGGAACCGACACGTATGTATCGTTGCTAATAAGGATAAAACTATGGGGTCTATTACTAGATAAATAGATCTTGTCTACATCATGTCATTGTTCTTATTGCATTACTCCGTTTCCCCATGAACTTAATACACTATATGCATGCTGGATAGCGGTCAATGTGTGGAGTAATAGTAGTAGATCCAGGCAGGAGTCGGTCTACTAATCTTGGACGTGATGCCTATGTAATGATCATTGCTTGGATGTCGTCATGATTATTTGAAGTTCTATCAATTGCCCAACAGTAATTTGTTCACCCACAGTTTGCTATTTTTCTCGAGAGAAGCAACTAGTGAAACCTACGGCCCCCGGGTCTCTTTCTCATATTATTGCCTTTGCGATCTATTTTCCTTTGCTTTTTATTTTTAGATCTATTAAACCAAAAATACAAAAATACCTTGCTGCAATTTATTTTATTTGGCGATCGATCTATCAATATTTACAACTCGCTGACATCTGTTTGCCAATTTCTGGCGCCGCTACCCGAAAGGGATTGACAACCCCTTTTACACGTCAGGTTGCACGTATTTGTTATTTGTATGCAGGTGCTATTTACATAGTGTTGCTTGGTTCTCCTACTAGTTTGATAACCTTGGTCTCATCACTGAGGGAAATACCTACTGTCGCTGTGCTGCATCATCCCTTCCACTTTGGGGAAATACCGATGTAGCTTCAAGCTACATCAAAAGGAATTTCTGGAGCCGTTGCCAGGGAGACATCATCAACATCTACCAGGTTCCTAATCACAAATATCATCTCCTCGTAATTTACATGATTTTCCATTTTCCTCTCCCCCACTTCACAAAAATTTGTCATTTTATTCACCCTCTTTTTCGTTCTCCCTTTTCTCGTTGGATCTTTTGTTTGCTTGTGTTGCCATGTGCCTTATATATGCTTGCATCTTCGCTTGCTAAACATCTATTGATATGGATCCCCATCCACTTGCTAATCTTTTTAAAAGATCCAATCATGATGAACCAATTGCTAGTGAGTTGAGTGCACTAGATTATCTTTACAAAGTTTTGCTTGAGATTTGTGAATCTGTCGTGGGTTTGTCACGGCAGATGTCCTTGTGAAAGGACTTAGTCGTGGAGCCATCGCAACGGGTTAGCTTAAAGGGGTTAAACCGGACAAGGGGACACGTGGAGTTTATACTAGTTCGTCCCCTTCGATGAAGGTAAAAGCCTACGTCTAGTTGTGATTGGTATTGCTGGGGTTTTGACGACCAGGGAGCGAATCCGCTTTGACTGGCCCTCGAGTTGTTGTGTGTCGTCCCTAAACCGCTGCCGGGTCGTCCCTTTATATACATAGGTTGAAGCCCGCCGATTTACAGAGTCCCGAAGCCGGATCATAAACGTGTCCGGTTCGGTCTCTATACTTCCTATCTTACAAGGCAAGTTACAAAATAAGGTCGGTTTATATCTACAGGCTTTAACTCGCCTTTGGGCCTTGGGCCTTCATAAAGCACCATCATTCTTACGTCTTCATGGGCTTCTAATCTTCATAAAGTTAATCCGGCTGCTCCTGGCCGGTTTACGTCCAGTAATAATATCCCCAACATTAGGCCCCAAATTGGTTTGAACTTGTTCATGTCAATCTTCAACACTTAGAAAAATTCTTGCTCTGGCATCTTTGTATAAATCTGGTAAATCGTCGTGACGTCATCCTTTAAATCTGCAGCCAATCATTATGATGTCATCTACCCGTTGAAGCCGAAGATGCTCTTCATTAATGATCGTTTCAACCCTCGAGGCATCATCCTTAATAATTATCCATTTCCAGCTCCTCGATTTCCGCACTTGTCACTTTATCGCTTCGCCTTATAAATAGGACCACGGGTCCTTCTCCTTTTCCCCCTTCGTCTCCTTCACTTCGTCTTCCTCCTCATGACACCTCTTCCCCTGAGCGCCCCTGCCGTCACTGAGCTTCACCTCTGCTTCGACAAAGGCCGCTGCATTAACCTGATCGTTACGAGAGATACGTGGTGATCCTCCGCTGCTTCCTCCTGCACCAGTAAGTTTCTTCTCTCCTCACCCCAGATCCGCCATTAGGGTTCGGTGTTCTTCATAACCTGAAATTGTTCCTCCTTTAGTAACACCAATGGCTAGTTAGATCTGATCTTTTTCAGTGCCCTTTGTAGTTTAAACTCCCTTCTTCTTGTTAAGGCACCTGCTTGATATCAAACTCATCTAAACTTACTGAACCTTTTGAGCACTTGAAATTAGAACAGAATATATTTTGATTATCCAAGTCACGGTAGATCTGAAATTTCCATGCCAAACTGTGAAATCTGTTTTACCTTACTTAGCCCTTTTCGTCTTAGATCTGTATACTCTTTACCATGTAGGCGGTTTACCCTTGTAAAAACAATCTATCTCATAACATTAGTCCCCTGGTAAACCGGCAAACCCCCTTTACCTTCATTGTAACAGTCCGGTTTAACAACACATGTATACCCTTGATATGACCTTGTCAGTTATTATTGTATCAGTCTCCGGTTTACACAATTTCACATATCTGTATATCTTTATCCCATTGCATCTTGCGTATCATCATGAATGATTTGTAAACCGACATTTCTTTTCCATCTTTTCGTTTCACAATGGCCAAACAGTTTGCCGCTTGCAACTAGGCTCTGTAGCGACCAGACCTCAAACGGTCCAATCTCTGTGCTCCGGTGTCATCCCTGGATCAGTAATGCTGACACCACACAGTACTTGAAGGATTTATAATAGAGTAGCAATCACACACTTATTACATCGAGTGTCTCAAAAGAGAACTTATTACAATAAATATGGCTTAAGGCCATCTAATAACGATAACAATGGAAGGCTTGGAAGATAAGTGAGTCCATCAACTCCAAAGGCATCACTGAGTATAGAACAATGACCTAAAGGCACCTTACTCGTCGTCTGAAAAGTCTGCAACATGAACGTTGCAGCCCGAAACGGGTCAGCACATGGAATATGCTGGCAATGTAACACATAGAGAGCAATGAAAGAATAAGACTATACTACATGCATATTTGGCTGGTGGAAAGCTCTATGGTTACAGTTTTGCGTAAAGCCAATTTTTCCCTACTGCAAAGGAGTAAATTTTATTTCACTATCATGGTAGTTGTTAAACATTGAGAGTGTAGACACCCTCTCAATCCCAATTAAGCATCATCATAAAAACCCAACAAAATTAATTTAGAGTAACATGATGAGATTCACATGAAAATCCAAGTACTAGATACTCAAGATGTCCATAACCGGGGACACGGCTAACCATGATTAGTTTATACACTCTGCAGAGGTTTGCACACTTTTTCCCACAAGACTCGATCTCCTCTGTTGGGATTCTCGCACTACATGATGTTTGAGAAACGGATGACTAAGACATAGTCTTTCAGAAGCGCTTGCACCTTACGAACGGGTAGACCGTACCAACCTACACCCCCTACATCTGCTAGTATACCACTGTAAGAGTTCGCACAACTTAGTCAACTATGCTAGATCCCATAGTAGCTTGTGGCTGCAGACGAAAGTTTCTAGTATGAATAATCTCATGATCCATTTGAGCCTGGGTGGCGGTCCAAAAGAAAAAAGGCAATCGCTGGAATACCCAGGTGCCTCAATCCACCCGGATGTGTGTTTAAGTTGCCACCTTAGATAAACCATTAATTTAACAATCTCACATCTGTTCTGGATACACTCACCCAATCCACGTATACTAGCATAGCATGGCATAATAAGCAAACATAGAAGTAACTCCCAAAGGTTTGATAATAAAACAGGTAATAGGTACTACCTCATCTATTTCCCAAACCCACAATTTAATTAGATCCTAATCATGCAATGGTGTGAGGATTGATCTAATGCAATAAAACTGGGTAGTAGGAGGTATGATCAAAGTGTTAATTGCCTTGATAATGATCCGCAAAACCTAGCGATTCAAAGTAGCAAGCGGTGCACTCCGGGTACTCTATCGCAAACAAACAAGCATACAATAAGTACTCATCTAATGCACAGGTAAAACTCGAATAAGAGATCTAACCAGATAGTTCAACTTACACTACAAAAAAAGTACACTTCCGTGATGATACGTGTTTGTCACAGTAGGTCACATTTTCTATCATGCATGTACATCCATGACAAATTTATGACAGAATCAAGCTAGTCATACCTGTGCTGTCGTAGAAGTGTTCCATGACATTGCCAAAATTATCATCACGGAAGTGTCCACTTCCATGACGATAAATCGCGCGTCATAGAAGTGCTTTCGTCATTGGTGACCGATACGTGGCATCCACCGTAATGGAACGCCGTTAAGCTATCGGGTCGGATTTTGGATCCGATAACCCGTTAACAGCCACGACCAATGCCGATTTTCCACGTGTAAAATTCTCATTGGCTGGCGGATCCACGCGTCAGCTCCGCGTTGGCATAGGTGTCACTCATCCAATGGTCAAGATGGGCCTATGATATGTTGACCCATGGACCGGCCCAAAAGTGGCCCATAAAGATTAAATGGGCAGGCCCAACCGAAGGCCCATAAGATTTAGCGGACCATAATGGGCCGGCCCAGCTAAAGGCCCACAAAATTTAGCGGACCATAATGGGCCGGCCCAGCTAAAGGCCCACACAATTTTGCAGACCATAATGGGTCAGCCCAGCTAAAGGCCCACAAGATTTTGCGGACCACAATGGGCTGGCCCAGCTAAAGGCCCACTAGATTCTGCTGACCATAATGGGCCGATCCAGCTAAAGGCCCAACATTCTCGGTCAAATCGGCCCGTCAACGGCATGTCCTAAACTTGTCATCAACGCGGCCCATGGTCACTTCTGGCCCGTTAACAATCCACTAAGTAATTGGGCCGAATTACGGCCCGATGTATTTTCGGCCTGTTAAAGGTCCGGCTTAATTTGGGCCCATTTACAGGCCATCAAAACATTTGGCCCATAAACGACCGTGAAGGATTTGGGTCATATTCGGCCATGTCTGACATTCGGCCTGTTAGAGGCCCACTATAGCTTTGGGCCACTTTCGGCTATTGTCCTTTTCGGCCTGTTAACGCCGGACATAAACCATGGGCCATATGTGGCCCAACGTCATATTGGGCCCATTAATGACCCATATAAAAATGACGATAATCTAGCCCGACCGAAGTTCCGGCCTGTTAAAGGCCCGTGTATTAGGTCGGCGCATTTACGGCCTGTCCAAATTTCGGCCTGTTAAAGTCCAATGGGTTATTTGGCACAATCAGGGCCCAATCTCACTTTCGGTCTATTAAAGGTCCATGTATTTTATGGGCTCGAGATATTTACACCTGTAAATGGCCTATTTTTACTCAGGGCCCAAATTATGTTTAGGCCTGTTAAAGGCCCACTATGGGCACATGCCTACCAGAAAAATATGAAAGCTTATGCTGATTTAGGCCCAGATATTTTAGTGGGCTACTTGCCAATTTCGGCCCGTAATCGTTTTTATCCCAATTGGAATGGGCCGGACGAATGTTGGCATGTTGGGATCCTACGAAGGTTTCGGCCGAATACATTACTAAGATAAACCTACACTATACAAAAATAGCATCGTAATTACTGCAGCCTGAGGCAACATCATAAATGTTGTATCACAACAAAATAAATTCCAAGCATACAACAAAAGGTTTGTTGGCGTAAAGTTTACAGTCCTTCCAGATAAAAGCACCATCAGATGTATAGAAGCACAGATCATTTGACCTGAGTGCTAATGTTTCAGGCTGTAGAATCTGATGGAGCAGCACGATCTCCACCTTTTTTCCGCCATTGCTCTTGAACAACGAAGCGAATGTTTGATAGTCTGGTTTCAAAACCATTCATATCTTGACGACATTTCTCAACCACTATTCTTGTTTCCGAAACAACGTCCATTAGGGATTGGACTTGTGTCTGGAGCACAGATATATCACTCTGTCTAGTAGGAAGATTTTTTTCAGTAGGCGATTTGGACGAGGTTACCTTGACAACCAACCCAGAATTATGCAGGAAGGTGCCTTTTTGCACTATTAGTGGAGAGATACTGACGCACTGCAGCAAGAGGTGACATTGTGCCTATAGTAGCCTCGTCACCTTCAGGTGGTTGTGGCTGTTCAATCATTTGTTCCATAGCTTCCTGAAAGTTTGAACTTGTAGATTAGTGTACCAGATAAGTTACTAATGAGACAAAAACAAACAAAGTAGGTTAAACATTTATACATAACTTATTTTGGTGAACTACTGTAATACATTAGCATGTATTGTAGTGCCAACTACATAATAAAATCACTTTCGGAACATATGTCCATGTAGCATGCCTACTGTATTGTCTATTTCCTCACATTCGTTGACATCTAAGGATAAAGAGACACGGTCTAAAGTAGGATGAACATAGTATGACATCATTCATATCATGGGCAAACAGATATAAAACAAACAGGCTATTTTATCATTGTGTGTGCACGTGAACATAACAACTAGATTACAGATCAAGACCAAAAGAAAATCCTTCATCTCTTTTAAAACATGTAAGGTGAAATGATACGTTAAGACAACTGTGAATAAAAGTGAATAGAGTAACTGACATTGGCTGCAAACCAAGTAGTTAAATGAACACATCACAGTACCAATCAGTTCAAGGCAGGAGGAGTAAGGACTTACAATAGCGGCTTGAACTGGTGTGCTCATGCCCTTCATCTTGCTGGTGTGGCAATCCTTGAAGATTTGCACTGCATTCGGTTCAGATTCTTTTTGGTCCGCACGGGATTTCCTCTGTATTTGGAACAAGTCAATATAGATACGATAATATGGCACAAAAAGAAGAAGCAAGTAGCAGCTATTTACAAGAGCCTCGCAGTGTGCAATATAGCTACGAGATCCTGTGGTCTGTTGGAATTTCACTTTAGAACAGTTGGTTTTGTTCTTCAAATAGTTAGCCTAGAAGAAGATACACTTGTAAGGCACATACATAAATACAAGTTCAATATGTGGTCTGATCAAATACATATAGCCTACCTGATACTTTGGATCAGACCAGTGTTTAACGAGGGCTGTCCAGTCTTCATCTGTAATATATTCCACTGGAGATGCTTGGGCGATTTCATTGTTAGCCTTGCCTTCAAAGTGAGATTTTCTAAGGTGGTATCGATACTGTCGCAGAGAAGACTGGAAAACATGAGTGCATGCTTGTCTAGTTGCATCATCTTTCGAATCCAACTTGAACCTCATCCGTTGAAAAAAGAATGTGAGTCTTATTAGGAGGAAGCTAGAAAGTATGGGACAGAGCAAGACAATATTACTAATTGCGATGAATAACATTACTTACGGATAAATGGTCAAGGAAGGTGTTAAACTGGGTGTTGTCTTTCTTATTCCTGTACTGGATCCACGTTGGGAGTATACGTGCATGACACCTAACGGCAACGGCTGCCTCTGATACTAACTTGGCTGACTCTGTAGCATCACGTGGCCTCTTTAAACCTGCCTCAAAATGGATCTCCATTCTTCCTCTAGATTTTGTTAATCTGTCAAGCATTATCCCTGATGTCTGTTTCCGCTTGCGCCGTGGTGGTAGTTCAACAATGAATATGGAAAGTGTTAGTGTACATCAAACTGTGAGAGTACATATAAAGGAGCATGCAACTGCAACTTGACTCGGTCAGGTACCGTCTTGGTGTTGATGCTCATGAGGTTCATTTGATCTTGCCAAGTCCCGTTGTGTCAGCAGTGCTTCGGAAGTAGTGTTAGGTGTGAAGTCAGCTTGGGAACTGGCCAATTCCGGAGCAAACAAACGAGTAACTGGTTGAGATGCTGGTACAGTTGAAGCCGATGCTGCAGCTGGTGGAGCAGGTGATACTGTGTTTGTAGATTTAGCCGGTGGACTTGGACCTTCTACTGCACTATAAGTACCAGCAGAATCTCGATGGCAGAACCTTTTCCGTTTCACCCGACGAGTAACAACACTCCCTACTATATTATTTTCCTTGCTCTTTTTTGACTTTGCCATGTCAAGTTGTACCCACAACACAAAAGAATAAAATCACTCTTCAGAACTCATTGATGCATGATACAGACAAGCAATACTTTGATGTAAGACAACTGTATGAGGATGGAATATGTAAGAAAAACAGGATGGCATGACATATTCACAGCTACGATGTGCAAACTAAGCAGAAGGATTTTCAAGAAAATAGAAGTAATGCAAGTTAGACACCATATGAAAGATGCAACCAATATTACTCTGCCAAGTTAAAAGTGTCTTGTCATAAGTGGCAATTCGAAAAATTAGAAGCAGTACAACGTAGAAATCAATGCAAGATGCAACCACTATCAAACTGCCATGTTAAAAGCGTCCAATCATGAGTGACTGATACGGGATATGCAACAGCAGTACTTTGATGTAAGAACATGGTATGATAGATAGATGTAGTGTATTCTAGACACAAAAAGCCATGTCATATGCACATGTATAACATATAAACTCAGCAGGTGCAATTTAATCAAAATAGAAGAAATACAGGCTAGACAACATATGCAACATGAAACCAATTATCACACTGTCAACTTAGAGCAAGCACCTGCGACGGTGGAGTACGGGAGATGAAATCATCATGTAGACTTGGGACTTCAACTTCATTAGCAGTAGCAGTGGCAAATCTAGAGATTCTATGCTTGCGTCGGTGCGGAGGACCACCAACATCCCCTAACTTACTATTTTCCTTCCTATTTTCTGATATTGCCTTATGAAGTCAAAACCACAAGAAGATGAATAAAATTAGCTCTGTATAACTGGTTGATGCATGATACAGACGAACACTACTTTGATGTAAGGCAAGTGCAGGATAGGAGGATGGAATATATACAAAAAAAGACAGTGTTTCATATTCACACGTACAATAGGAGGATGGAATATGTATGAAAAAAATAGTAAGCGGAAGGCATTTCAACAAAATTAGAAGAAATGAAAGCTAGGGACCATATGAACATGCAACCAATATCACTCTATCATGTAAAAAGTGTCTCGTCGTAAGTGCCATTTCAAGAAATTAGAAGCAGTACAAGCTAGAAGACAAAGCAAGATGCAACCTACATCACAGTCCCAAGTTAAATGTGTCTTATGGGTAAGTGATCATTGCAGGTATAAGTTGTAAGCTACGTAGATGCAATTCAACATAATCAGAAGCAATACAAACTAGACATCATATGGAAAACGCAACCACGTATAACAGTTCCAAGTAAGAGCAAGCACCTGTGATGGTGGAGTAGGGGAGATGTGCTCATCATGTACACATATGTTCTAGAAACAGGATCACGTGTCATATTCATAGGCATTATGTGTAAAGTAAGCAGATGCAATTCAAGTTAGAAGCAATACAAGCTAGACATCATACACAACATGCAACCACATATAATAGTGTCAAGTTAGAGCAAGCACCTGTGATGGTGGAGTAGGGGATATGTGCTCATCATCTACACAACTACGTTGACTGTCCAGCCTTGTGTTGTCTTGCGAATCTTGTTGGGAGGATGGCGGAGTAGAATCTGTAGAGACCCCCTGTTTGAGTTGCTCCGAAGGACCACCATCATCCACCGCCGGACTAATTTCCTTCAGCTGTAATGATTTTGCATTGTGAAGTCAAACCGATAAGAAAAAGGAATAAAATTTGCTCTTCAAAACTCATTCATGCATGATACTGGCGAACACTACTCGGATGAAAGGCAAACACATGATGCGAGGATGGAATATGTATGAAAACAGGATGGTGTGACATATTCACACCTATGATGTGGTAACTAAGCAGAAGGCATTTCAATAAATTAGAAGCACTGCAAGCTAGACACCATATGAAAGATGCAACCAATATCACTCTGCCAAGTTCAAACTGTATGGCGTTTCAACAAATTAGAAGCAGTACATGCTAGAAATCATATGCAAGACACAACCAATATCACAGTGGCGACTTAAAGGTGCCTTATCATAAGATATAGTATGTACCAAAAATAGGAACACGTGTCATATTCACATATATCATGTGTAAGCTAAGCAGATGCAGTTTACACTAATTAGGAGCAATACGAGCTAGACACCATATGCAACATGCAACCAGATATCACACTGCCAAGTTAGAGCAAGCACCTTGGATGGTGGAGTAGGGGAGTGGAGACTTGGACCTTGTAATGCACTATCAGTACAAGGAGAATCAGTACAGATGCTCTGTTTACGTTGCTGCAGAGGACCACCATCATCGCCTTCCTTACTCTTTTCCTTCCTCTTTCTTGATTTTGCCTTGTCAAGTCAAACCCACAAGAAAAAGGAATAAAATTTGCTCTTCAGAACTCATTGATGCATGATACTGACGAACACTACTTTCATGTAAGACGAACACTACATATCACACTGCCAAGTAAGAGCAAGCACCCGCGATGGTGGTGTGGGGGAATTGCGGTGATCAACTAGAGAGCTATGTTGACTATCTTCATTTAGCCTTGCTGTTTCTTGAGAATCATGTGGGGAGGATGACACTGCACTCTTTAAACGAGTATGGCGTCTCACAGAAACCCACCTGGGTGACTGTCTCATCATAAGTGATTGACGAGGGATACAAAAGAGCATTAGTTTGATGTACGAACATGGTTAATAGACATATGTAGTATGTATCAAAAACAGGAAGGCATGTCATTATCAAAGGTATAATGTGTCAAGTAAGCAGATGCAATTTAACCAAATTGGAAGCAATACAAGCTAGACACCATATGCAACATGCAACCACATTTGACAGCGCGAAGTTAAAGCAAGCACCTGGGATGGTTGTGTGTGGAAATTGAGATCATAAACTTTAGAGCTAAGTTTACTGTCTCCAACTGCTGACACTACACCCGTTAGAGCGCTGGAATGCTTAGTGCTTATCTTCGAATTACACTGGAGTGACTTCTGTCTTTTCTTTTCTACATTCATCAACACTGTGTCAGAGTCTGAAATACCCATGAATAAAAAAACAATAGTGTGAGTATGGGTGAAGTGTGTGCACAATTAGTACGGTGTAAAGGTAGCAGATAGCAGGTCGGTGAGAAATAAATGATGGGAGACATATGATAGCTCTACAACATGCATGGCACACTAAATTACTACAGGATTCTATGAAAATAACAGTCGACTGAAAGCAAATAGGCCAGTCCATTTTTTCTGCACCGTCCGATGTACAAAGAACGAGCAGATCGCCTTCATCTACCTCCAGCGAGTCAGTGTTGACGATCTTCCTCGAAACGCCAGTGACCACCGGCCTAGTATTCCTCCCCTGCCTGCGCCCTTCCCTCGACCTCACCGCACCGCCGTGCCTGGCACCGCCCCCCCGGCCATCCATTCAAGCCCCGCCGACCTCCAGATCGGGCGCAAGCAGCTCCTGCGCCCCACACCCCTATGATAGACACCGATGCGCCGCTTCCCCGGGGAACAGACGGAGTAGGTGCTCCGCGCGCCTAAGCGGGTGCTGCTTCTTTTAATTGCGGTTCGACTGACCCTGAATTGAAATCCAGACGGGCTACTGACCTCTAGCAAAGGTGAAATAGTAAAAGGGAGGAAACCTTCTGCATTTAGTATCACAAAGAAGATGAAGGAAGAAGCACTCAACTAGTTTCTTTCGTGGGATGAATACGGTGTGAGCAGAGACGTAAGATTTGCATGAATAAGCGAAGATGAGTACCTCTTTCTGCTGGCAGTGTTGTGTCCTCCTTCTATTTTTCCGACAATCTTCTTGTTGTTTGCCGGAAACCAGAAGTTGTGGAGGACGGTGCAGCCTTGGATGAACCCATGGCCAAGTTGTTGAGTGTGGTGCGGTGGCCGTCTGTCGGAGGCGGGGAAGCAGATTCGAGGCGGCGAACGACAGCGTAGCGGGAACAGCTCCAGTGCGGTGGACGGTTGCGACAGTGGAGCCGCAACAGTGAGGCACAGGACGGCGTGGTCGGAGTGGTTCTGGTACGGTGCACGTCGGCGTCGGTGTCGTGGAGGCAGCTCTGCCTCGGCTTCAGCTGCTAAGTCCTTGAGGGCGTTGCGGTTGCGGTTGCGTTGGACGACGACGTCGGGGTACCGGCTCCGGCGTGATGGAGGAGGGCGGCGGTGGATTGGCCGCTATGGGGTGGAGGACGAAGGAAGCTGGGGTTTCGCGGCTAGTGGAGAGGGCGTTTTCGCACCCACAGAGTATGAATGGGGAAACGGAGGGAGGTGGGGAACTAGGGGGGAACAATGTTTCGGTTTGAGACGCGCTTGTTTGAAATTTGGGAAAGGTTACAAACTTTCCCCCATCTAAAATTTCGGACATATTGTGGGTTGGGGTAGGACAGTCATGTCAGGTGTCCGAAATGTGGGCGGGATAGATTTCGGCCGAGCGCATGGGTAGGCGCCCACGGCGTATGAATGCTTCTCTGGCGTCTTGGTGAAGTTACAAACCTACCCCGGTTTAGATCTTTGGACATCGGGCCGATAGGATACACGGGCCAGAGTCAGGACAGTAATTTCCTACCACCAAAACATTAGTCTCGTGCGGTTTCGGGTGACCAGAGGACTATTTGGTGCTTCGTTCAATATTTGGGAGCAGAAGCATTAGGCATCCTTTGGTTTGTAGGATTTTTGTAGGAATTCTATAGGATAGGATTTGCAAAGGAAAAATTCCTTTGAAGCCCTTTGGTTTGTAGGAATGGATTCCTATTCCTATGTAGGATAGGAATCAATCCTTCACGTTTTGGAGGAAAAAAAACATTAGCCTAGACTCAATGGAAAAAAATCCTATCCTATGCACCAAATGACATATCTTTCTCTATAGGAAGTGACATGCATGTCATCTCACTTCCTATGATTTTCCTATTCCTATAAAATTCCTATCCTATCACTACTAGGAAAAGGGCTATAGATGGAATTGACACTAATGGCGCACCAGAGAAGTGGTGCGCCACTACTATATACTAATGGCGCACCATGTGGAGATGCGCCATTAGTGTTGAAGACACTAATGGCGCACCAGGCACACGGTGCGCCATTAGTAACAAAATGTTTTTTTTCATTTTTTCAAACATACTAATGGCGCATTCGGGCAGAGTGCATCACTAGTAGTTAGAACTACTAATGGCGCACCAGCCATAGAGTGCGTCACTACTGTATTATTTTTTTTACTTTTTTTGCAAAACTACTAATGGCGCACCGTTGCATAGTGCGCCATTACTAGTTTAAACTTCATGGGCACTTTTTTTTGTACTTTTTGATATCATGAATATTTTTAAATTTCATGGGCACTTTTTGAATTCATGAATATTTTTTCAAATTTGATGATATTTTTTCATATTCCATATGAAAAAATATTGAATATTCATGAGGACACTCGATCTCGATCCCCCTCCCTCTCGATAGCTATCCTCCTCGCCAGATCCCCCTCGCCGCCGAGCACCACCCGCACCCTCCCCCCGCTCCACCGCCGCCGTCGACCCCCCGCACCCTCCCCCGCTCCACCGCCGCCGACGACCCACCGCACCC